>NC_087200.1:53208937-53238937 GCF_015104395.2 Macrobrachium nipponense
GTGAAGCAGTTGTTCAGCTAAGAGGTGCGAGATCTGTAACACCCGATTACTTTTCGTGAAACTGGTCACTGTAAATCACGCACAGCTGTCATAGGAAGCATAAAAAATCCAACTTAATATTCACTCTTATCCATAACGGCAAACTTCACTGACACGAAAGTGCAAGTGATGGTTCGTTGCAATGGAACTCATCTAACCCAGGGAGAGAGAGAGAGAGAGAGAGAGAGAGAGAGAGAGAGAGAATTGTTATCGACATCTAAACTGAATCATGTTCTCACAGACGTAAGTAGGGGGACAAGAATCTGAATTGTCATGGTACTAAGGAATCTGCGCATCAGCCATTTCAAACAATCTCAATATGAGAGTCGTGGGAGGGCTTCATAAACAGTGAAAAACCTTTATCAACGTCTTTATTCCAGGTACAAAATAGTCCACACTTACAGAAAATAACACAACGATAAACACTGGATAGCTGTTAACTCAAAAATTATAGACATTTTTTATAGCAAAGTTGTTTAAACAAATCTTGAATCTCGCGGCTAAAAGGAATTTGGAGATCAATGTCCAACTTATTTAATCAATTTCAGAACTCCAACGTTCGGTCGACGTTCTATACCACTGTGCTGTCAAGAGAGGTACAAGTTAGTGCCGACTCTACGTATATATCCCAGTATTTTGGTAACACGTGCAGGAATAAGGTCAACTTGGTTGTCAATTTGGTTGCACAATAAAAACTGTAACTAGCAGTTCCCTGAAGTAATAATACATTTTTGTTTATGGGACACCTGAGAAAAAGAACCCTTAACTCCCCTTTTAAGTGGGAAGGAACTCACGTTTTATTCTGCATGTGTTACCGAAATGCGGTACAGTCGGCACTATTTTACACCTCTCTTGACAGCTCAGAGGTATAGAATGTCGATCGTATGTTTATGATGGATCGAGGCGATTAGGTACCAACTCAATTATCAGTTATATCTCCATCCGGCGATATTCCCGAATAGCGCGAATTGGACAATAAACGACGCTTGTACCTTTATTGTTTGAATATGAAATGTCACGGTGATATAATGGAGACTTATTTACACAAACACACACACATATAGTATATATATATATATATATATATATATATATATATATATATATATATATATATATATATATATATATATATACTATATGTGTGTGTGTATTCATATATACACATATTTATGTATGGGAATAAATATACGCCATCTGCCATTTATTTTCCAGTCTCTCCCATCTCATACTACCTTCAGTTACTAATATATACCTTCCTGGTCGTTACGCCTTCCACCACAAACTGCCTGGCCCCCATTTCGCCCCGTGCCTCCCTCTTCCCGAGATCCAAAGGTTGAAGTACATCTGGGTCTTGTTGATCGAGGGAAAGGGGCCATAGCCAGAGACGTTTGTTAACTCCATAAACCCGGACGATTTACGATCTACGATGTTTATTAGGATGGGTGTAGTATAATGATGTTAGAGTGGGCGGTCGAGACGCCCGATGTAATGTCCAAGATCTATATATATATATCTATTATATATATATATATATATATATTATATATATATATATTATATATATGTATATATTTCTGAGTTCCAGAAAAATCACAAAAACAGAGATACCTCGTCCTGCTATGGTTAAAATACACACCCACGCACACACACACATACACATATATATATATATATATATATATTATATAGTATCATATATATTATATATATATATATAGATAACAAATACACATAATAATGAAAATAAAGCAATTCCCAAATTCAAATAATTTTCCATTAACCGTAAAAAGCAACTTCAGATTCTCTCTCTCTCTCTCTCTCTCTCTCTCTCTTCTCGAATTTTACTCAGTTGTGGTCACAAGCCTTCTCGATCATCATGCACTAACAATCCCCCTAGTTAAGTCAATTTAGTCCTAGTGCTGTAACTTGAGTGTGGGAAGGATAATGAGATTATTTTCAAGGAAAATTCTATATTTAGTTAAGATATGGCGTCCCGCCTTTTTTTCAGGGAAAGGTACCGGTATCGGTTATGTCTATAGAAAATGCTACCCGACTACGTTGTCACAGAGCATCCAACCACGGTTTAGGTATATATACCTGACCGTGCATCCAATGTCCCGGGGATCGCGAGCTTCAACTGACGACATTCAGGAAATCATATAAAACCTACGAGAATCTCCCCATGCTGTGAGGATAAGGGAAACACAAAAACTGAGGAAATGCGTCTACTCTCCAAACCACTAAACCGGATAACATCATGAGCAAACATTCATAGTAAATCTGGAACATATATGTGGAACGTGAAGTGCATATAACAAGCACAATGCGCAAATTTATCACAGATATGTTTACCTCTAGGAGAGGTTATGTAAAATAAAGTTGGATTTTTGGGTGAGGGAAACATAATGAGACTCATTTCAAGAAAATTCTATGGCTAGTTGTTTTTAGATATGGCGTCCGGCTTTTTCTAGGGAGGGTCCCAGTACTCGGTTACAGATCGGGAATATGCGACTGGGAATGAAAGCCATGACATCGAATTTCAGACCTTAAAATGCTTCGTGTTTGAAGCGACCGGGTCTATCAATTTCTGTCCTCTCTTTCATTCATTCGGACTCTTAACTACTGGAGGGAAATGTATAATCGAACAAAATCAAATCATGCTGCCTACAATGGCACATTTAAATAATTGCTTCGCACTTATCAGGCACATTATGTACATCACATGACCTAATATTAATCACTGACTTTTGAACGAGAACAAATTGTGGAAAAGCAGAGATGGTCTAGGTTAAGGTAATTACGAACCTTCTTCTTGCCTCCTGTTGCTGTCATGAATGAGGATGCTTTCGATATATACTGAACTTGCTGCGATAATTCACATATATTTTCACATTTGAAAGGACCCCAAAATAGATTATCCTCTCGTGAGAGCTTCGTTTACACAGATCGTTCAGAGACTAAGCGCTCAGAGAACACAGCAATATGACCATCAACATCGCCTATTGCCCTAGAATGTTATCGTCAGTTTCATCATATCCATCTAATTATTGGTATCACAACTAATTACCCTCATCATATCAGTTATAATCACAATGTTATCATTATTTTTATCGACGTGAAAACGGACACTGGTCCTGGAACCTGCCATTAGAAATGAAAAATGTATCAATATCGTGGTTAACATGCCCAGAGGTGCCTTCGTCATCCAAGCCCCATCAGCCCCTATCGCCCTCTCCTTGCAACCAATCGCGCACACAATTCACCAATCGCCCCCTCAAACAATGTAGCAGACAGATCCCACATATCGCATTTCTATTTGACCAAATGGTTACCTCGCATTTCGTTTGCGCCCTCTCCTCCTCCTCCTCCTCCTCCTCCTCCTCCTCCTCCTCCTCCTCCTCCTCCTCCTCCTCCTCCTCCTCCTCAGCAGAAAGTACAGTGTGTTCTGTTGTGCTTCCCTCACCCTACACAACGCTCCCAGTTGTTCGGTGTTCGGAACCGCCGCCCGCCCCACGCGCTATGCCACCTGTTCTTGGAACTTGATCTCTCCTCAGACATTTCCCTGTCCGTCCGTTTCTCCAGTCATCCTCGTCGACTGTTGATCCTCTCAGCTGCTGCTGACGAGCAAAGCAGAGGTTTGGCGTCGCTTAGGCCTTCAGCATTGTTGTCAGTGGTACTACAGCCTCGTCTAGTCGGCATGAACACCTACCTTCTCCTCTAACTAGCAGATCTGGCAACGCACATTCCTTGCTATGAGCTTCAGAGAGAGAGAGAGAGAGAGAGAGAGAGAGCGAAGAGATAGAGAGATAGAGCGCTGACGAAAATGTACAAACTGTGAAATTGTTGTTGAATACTTAATGGTCAATTCAATTTTTTCCCACAAAATAATTACCACTAATCGTAAGAGCCTGTCAGGGTACAGAGTCTACGTACTTCAACCAGAGCCTACTTATCTATCATGGGTGGGGGGTGGGGACACTTAGGATTAATATACATATACATACATGCATACATATTATATATATATATATATATATATATATATATATATATATATATGTCATATCATATCTATTAGTTTGCTTCACACATATATGTACATACCGAAGTAATAGTTGTTGTTGAAATATAATTAACTAAGCAAATGTTTGCAACTAATAATAATTTACTGAAAGAAAAAAATGCTCTATTATTCATATCCATGGGGAGGGGGGAACGTGACAGGTGCCACCCCCACCCACTTAAATCCGCCACTGCTTGCATGCTTCCAATTGGATTTTAGGGTGAACAGAACAGACAATAAATACCTGAATGCATGAAAGGGCCAGTCTAACAACCTCACCATCACACATACAGCATTTTCATGGTCTAAACTCTAAAGAGCATTCACAGCCAAATTACTGCTGTTCTTTCAATATACCCACCGCAATATTAATGAAATGAAAATATGCACGTGTGCAGTATCAGTGACATTTATTTCAACAGCTACGTAGTCAGTTCCTATGACATCATGTTATAGCAGTCACCCTCAGCTGAGAGCTTTTGACTGTCAAAATTATGGTAACAGAAATGGACCAAACCTTCAACTCTTACTTAAATGCAATTTGCTTTATATCACTCTCTGAGATTAAATCGGCATTCTTGGCTTTTTTTAACTACAAGTATATTGAAAACACACTACTAGCCCAGCAGATATATTTCAAAAACAAAATCCACTGCAATGTCGATGCACTATGGCGTTATCTACTATAACAAACACTGATGACATGTATATAATGTAACATGTAGGACATAATGTGAATCATGTTAGTTAGGCCTGTTGAAATATACACCTGAAGGGTACCCGGAAATTGTAGAATAGAATGGACAGATTTCAATCTGTAAACTATTGACTGAGCCAGTAAACTAATTATTTGTGTATACATCCAATGTTGACTGAAATTATGGTCATACATAAATAAACCCACATAAAAGTGATAATTGAAGAAAGAAACATTATGTGCAATATGGAAAAAACTGTTCGCTCCCTCCTTGAAAATGTAGTCTAACACTTATAAATGGCCTTGCCTGGAGGCACGAGAGTTAATACAAACAAAAATCTGCGGCAGAAGGCCGATATTACTGAAACAGGAGGAATTTACATAAACTCTGGACTTCCGTTTAAGTGAACTATATTTACATTTAAGTTACTGGTAGGTCCAGAAATGAATGAGGTGGTTGATTGCAGATCGACCGGAAACACGTGGCTGGGAAATGAACCAGACACAGAGCTAGGAATTTGCGCAAAGCAGGTTATTTCAATGCAAGTGTTATTCCAAAGGGTTCCCAATTTCTCCCACAACCAGGCACGGTATTTGTCTGCAAAGAGATTGCATTCAAGCATTAGTACTAAGGCGAGGGACAAGTGGGAAATGTTACACACTACTTGCTCTTAAAATATAATGCCACACTGGGAATTACTGTTAAAATGAACAGCAAACAATGATTATATAAATTAACTTAACATATAGGGTTAATAGTAGGCCTATACTGTATCATGTATAATACTGTCATCTTATGGTTTAAGGCCACACATGCTATTAGTTTGCCCTGATGGGGCGATATGATGCGTTCGTTGGGGTGTTAATAACCCTACGATTCCATTAAGTGACTGTCTCGTGCCATGAAGACGACACATAACAGGATTAATTTCATCATAGGGAACATTAGTGTAAATCAACAGGAATAGAATTAATAGGGTAATTCTCCGTAGAGAGAAAATAAAATTACACAAAATGTAAGTCTCATCAGGTATATTGGCAATTTCACAAAGTAGAGACTTGGAAGGAACATTAAATCAGCAATTAAATCAAAACAAAGTATAAACAACCAAGGCTTCGAAAATATATCTAAAGTTATAGCAATTTTTGCTGGCTAAAATTGTTCCTAGTTGTATGGAAGGCTGAGTGCCTAGAATGAGGGTGCTGTGCCAATTGTAGCACTTTTATGATAGTAGTTCATAGTACTAATTTATAAGCTGGCAAATGGGGCTCTGCCCAAGTGGAGCATACAATGGAAATAAATGCCTAATGGCGTTGATGAAGAAGAGAGGAAACTATTGAAGAGAAGATATAGACAGGACAATAACAGAAAATTACAAAATGATAAGAAGGAAGTAAAAGTAGCGGTATCTGGTACTCTCCTCTGGATGGAGAGGGTCAGAATTCTCTATAAGAGGGTGGCACAAGTTAGGAGAGACTATTGACTCTCATAAGGTTTCTGAAAACCTCGACACCCTCTTTCCTTCTTCCTTTGACCTCTCCAAGGTCAGTTTGACGATGTCGTGGGGGCTCTTGAAAGACTCAAGCCATTTAAAGATGCCAGAGGGGCATCGGTTCCGGCTGCCTGCGATAACCAGGGCACTGACACTTGTCCCCGTGCCTGATGCTGCGTGGCTCATTTCTTTGAGTTCTTTGGGCAAATAGGATTCGGCTGAGCCAGTACTCCGGGACTGATTAGCTGCTGAAGGAGGGGGAGTGGAGGAGATAACGGTATTCAGGATGGGCTTAGAAGTTGGGAAGACTGACTCTGGGGCGGTTTGCGAGGCTGCACCATTGGTGGAGCGTCCACTATGGTCATGGGTGTCCTGGAGGATTCCTATTGGAATTGGCTCTTCCTCGAATGTCAGCATGGGTAGCGGGGCCAAGCCAGCAGAGGGAAAGTGACCAGGACTTAGAGCTCCAAGGAGGGAGACTCAAGTCTTGCCTTGGCACTGGCACTAATGCTATTCCTGGCTTAGTGAGAGGATTCGAAAGTAGCTCAACGTCCATGAGGGACGGGCCTGGAACTACCTGGAACCTTCAAGTGGCACTGGCCATGCAGAGGTAGTTCTTGGGCGCCCGCAGATTGGGTCTGGAGCTATGTAAGGGTAGGGCCCCTGAGACGATACGAAGGTAGGAGGATACTTAAAATCTTGTCCTAGCAGGACGTCATAACGTCCTGGAATATAGGTTGCTGCTGCCATGGTACATATTTTAGAACGGTGAGGTCATGTGACTCTCAACTAGACAGTAGGCAAGAACATCTGGACATGGTTGAGACTCTCTATCGTGATGAATTGGTGCTTATCAACCTAAGCTCCATAAGGAATTTTATCCTCTTGAATAATGGATACCTGTGCACCGGTGTCATCGAAAGCTCGGACCTGGTGGGCTGGATAGCTAGCTACCTCTGGGAGGTGTAACAAATATGGGGCCCTGAGCAGAAGGGCCTAGAGCTGAAGGATTCATCATTGTCATTACAATGGCAGTAACAGGAGCTTCCTAGGGGCATCCCACCCAGGCAGCAGTGTGCCCATGCACTTTGCATGAGTCACAGAAACTCTTGCTAAAATCAGGCTTGGGCCTGTTGTTTCTGTTCCAATGGCCATTATTCTTATTATTGTGAGGATGAGGAGTAGCAGCAGCTGGCTGTGGAGGATCCACCTTTGAGAGGCACTGCTCTGTAGTGTGCCCTTGTCTATTGCAACGCCCACACACAGGTTTCCGTGGAGGATTATTGGGGCGCTGGGTAGGCTGAGAGGTGGCAGCAGGAGTGAGAGGGGGTAGTAGGGCGAATTTTCCATGTCAAAGAGCTCTGCAGCAGATGGTGGGTGTCACAGGTGTCCGCCCATTTACAGCACTCCAAAATAGCTTTAGGAGCCTTGTACACCAAGTGGGTGGCAACATCAGAGCGAGCATAGGACAGGAAGTCCTTTTATTGAAAGAATTCTAAGACCTCCTTAGCGGCTGTTGCGTTGGAGGCCTTCGTCCACTTATGGAGTGCCGGTGTCTTCTTGCCAAGGATGAGGGCCACTTCCTGAGGGGTTAGATTGAAGTTCTCTAACACCTCCTCGACATGATCGAGCCAGGAGTCAGGTTCGCTATTGTCCCAAGTCGAATAATGAGGGTGCCCATGCTGTGGAGGTGAGAGTGTGAAGGAGAGGACGTAGGGGGCGTGGCACTTGGGGGTGCCAGAGTGGCACTCTGGACTGCCATAGCAGTTGATGTGCTCTTTCTGCAGCTTCTCTTCTCTCTTGGGCTTCTCTTTCTTTCTCCCTTTCGGCTGCTTGGAATGCTCTTTCAGCTGCTTCTCTTCTCTCTTGTGCTTCCCTCTCAGCTGCTTTTCTTTTTATTGCGCTTCTCTCTCCTCCCTTTCGACTGCCTGTTATGCTCTCTCTGCAGCTTCTTTCATTTCATCGTGCACGCAATTTATCAGTTTTGTGCCCTCCAGCCCCAAGGCTCTTCCGGCTTCGGTGAGGGCTCTGTCCTCCTCCAATACTGTGTTACTACCCATCTTCTCAGCGGTAAAACGTTAGTAGCCTAGCCTGAAAATAATAGATGGAAGGCAGCCGCAAAACTGCAAATGTCGCCAGGGGTATGCGGAATACTCAACGCTATACCAGGGAAATAACAAGGATCCCTATGGCGGGAAATTCTGCAGAACCAGACGAGATGACACTAAAAGACTGAAAATGTCCTCCACATAGTGCGAAAATCTCACGCAGATGACGTGGGAAATAATAATAAAACAAAACTGTAAATGCCTCACGCAATTAGCAAAGGAATGGTGGTCTAAATAGACTGAATGAAATCCACTCTGGTGCGGAAAACTCACGCAGGCGATGTGGAAATAATAGTAAAACAAATTGTAAATGCTTCTCGCAAGGGGCATGGGAATTGGTAGTCTAATAGACTGTAAATGAAATCCACTGCAGTGTGGAAAACTCACACAGGCGACATGGAAACGCAAAATGCGGTCACAAATCAAGTTAGATCCTGGTAAATAACAGCGCAACTAAGCTGTAATGGTCATGTAGATTAATAATATGTACGGGCAGAAAACTCAACGCCGATACTTAGCAAGATGGCCTTAAAATCCCTGTAAATACAGTTACTATTGGCGCGTAGTGCAGCGGAAGACTTAACGCCGATAATGGATTTAGCAATAAATTTCATAAATGCGGGAACCTCAATGCAAGTACTGTGTTGTAATGCGATCTGTAAATGCCCGTTCAACTGGATTGTAAATTAAAAAAAAAAAAAAAGGAATTTTGCCACGTAATTACGGAAAAGCCAACATGAAAAGCCGTGATAAATACAGTTGATAAAATAAAAATGGGTATATGGGCTTTTTAATCGTCTCGAGGATGAAAGCAAATCTTTGGTATGTCTTACCTTTTCAACACTAGCAATGCTTAGAATTCGTATTTTACACCATCATCGTAAACACTAAAGGGAAGAGGAAGAGCCAGAATACAGATTCTCTCACCACTGCGTAATTACCGACTCCACAGAACCCCCTTTTTCAACTCTATTTTCCCTCGTGCACCACCGACCTACCCAATTCTATTTGTCAATTTAAATCCCCGGAGAATTTGGCCCTCACATGGGCTAGCGAGACGGACAGGGGAAATGGAGAGGATTCACACCTGTTAACTAGTGTGACATCATTCCCTCTTCAAGAGCTAGCCAATCACAAGCATGCAGTGGGCGGGGCTTAGCTGCAAAGCTGGCTGGACTCTGCTATAGGTATTCACACTGAAAAATAAACCAAACAGTATCACGATTCACGATGCACTTCTCTACGTTAAAAAGAAAATTATTTGAGCTCAGGGTTATACATTTCTCTTCGTCGGAAAAATAAAACATAAAAATGTGAATGTATTATTTTTAAAAACCCTCCACCATTAACTAATTGCGGCAAAATTATAAGGCGTCACACCCAAATACCGCGAACTGCTCAAACGAGAACAAGAAAACGCTTGGTCTCTCTCTCTCTCTCTCTGCGGCTCGAAACAGCTGATGGATTGGTGCGGTCGGCGGTTAGGAGTGGCGTCAGAATTGGTGCCGAGCAGAAGGGAAAAGTACTAGGAGCCTCGGAGGCCCAAGGACCAGTGACCAAGGGAGGGAGACCTTTTGCTGTGAAGCCTGATGCGTATCGTTCATGAGGAACGTGAATTTCTATGTCAATGGGAAATGATATAGGTTTCGTTAAAGACGAAAGGTTTAAGTTAGGAAACAATGAAATACCAAACAAGCAAGCCCTGGAAAAATCCTTAAACCTTGCAACATAATGAGGTTATTTTCAAGAAAATTCAATGTTCTGTTTTTATGATATGGTGTCCCGCTTTTTTCAGGGAGAGGTGCTGGTACTCGGTTATACTGGATATCAATGCAGCGCTACAGCACACAGACGAATTGAACAGAGGCAGAGAGCTCCAAAATCTGAGTGTACTTGGTATTTCTAACGAAGAATATTCATTAAGAATTTCTGAGTCAATCGAAATATACTTTGGAAAACCAGATATTAACCAAGACAATGCATCATATGCCCTATTTCGAATGCAAATTGTTCAGTGCCTCTGTTTTATCCATGCAGACGATTTTTTGATAAGAATTTGTTGTTGTTCTCATACAGCTGCCTTTTACTACTGTCTGCCTTTTTTCACAATAACTACCTTGTCTGTTGCAGCCTTGGTCAATTAACTCTCGGCTTTACAGCTAACTAATAATAATAATAATAATAATAATAATAATAATAATAATAATAAGAAGAAGAAGAAGAAGAAGAAGAAGAAGAAGAAAATGGGATGGGTAATAATACAAGGACATCCGAAAATAGATCTATCTTTTTGGTGGTCTCGGTATAATGCTGAATGAGCCATGCACCATGAAACGTTAACCACGATCATGGCTAACTTTAACCTTAACTAAAATAAAAAAAAACTACTGAGGCTAGAGGGATGCAGTTTGGTGTTTAATGATTGGAGGTCGGGTGATCAACATGCCCTTTTTTTGGGCAAAGTGTTTCAGCAGTGTAAAGGTGGCAATCGTAATTTTAGTCTCATTACATATATATATATATATATATATATATATTTATATATATAGATATATTTATATGTTTCTATATATATTGCTTTCTTTTCCATATGGCTGGAATTATTATTTTTCCCTAAAGTTATCCATGCAACAAACTATATTCACTCGTCACATTCAAAAACATACTAAAAATGCCTTGAACTTGCAGAGAGAGAGAGAGAGAGAGAGAGAGACCAGTTGTCTTCAACAAGTTCAACTGGCAATATTCGAAGGTACATAAAGTGAGAGCTTCATTCACTATCGTTTGACTGATGCTGAGAAATCAAAGCTGCGAGGATCTTTACACAAAGGCACAAAACTATAGAAAGAAATCCAACTGGGAAGGGACGAGGGGAGACCTTGGGCCTTCATCCTTTGGAGCGCAAGGCAGTGGAACGTCTCACTTTTTTATAGTTCTACAACACCCAAAATAAAGAGGGAAACGGGATGTGCAACCTCCTCCACGTGACCTCCTCCTAGGACCTGACCTATTTGTCCTCTATGTGACCTACATTCTCTCAAAAGGTTGCTTTATAAGGAATGTTTTCCTCTCTCTCTCATTTCCGTATCCTGTGCTTTGCTAAATGGGTTGCGAATTTGCGAAACTATAGTACTACATTCGTACATTCATAGGAGATAAGACTGGTCTTATAATACTGATACACACACATACAAACATACATATATATATATATATATATATATATATATATATATATATATATTATATATATATATATATATAATATTGACTTTATAAATAAGCTAATTACTGTACAGATTAATAGTGAATACAGGGTTGTGAATTTTGAAGTGATATCACTATTCCCTATAGGTGCTACTGACTATCCGCTTGAGTTTGCATCGGATGTGTTAAAAGACAGACAGGTAGACTAATCAAAGTATGTGTAAAAGAACGCAAATTTAAATTGAAAGGGAAGTGTTTCTCGGAAAATATTAAAACAAAATCATTCCACGCAATGTAGTATGGTTCGGTAATGTTGACGGACGGAGTTAATTCAATGAGTACCATTAATTATGCCTCCTACTCTTTGCGGAATGGCTGATGCATAGAAAGAGGTACGGGTTTAATCTCAGCGTTTACAGGAAGCCTAAACCATACTTCTGTCTATGTGCATTTATATTCTAGCAAAGTAATGAAGTTAAGAATGTGTTCACATATCTATGTTTTCATGGGCATTACTTCTATTAGTCCTGAGTAACACACACACACACAACTCACACACACACACACACACACACACACATATATATATATATATATATATATATATATATATATATATAGAGAGAGAGAGAGAGAGAGAGAGAGAGAGAGAGAGAGAGAGAGCATGTGTTTGTGTGTGGATAAGCTGACCTTATGTCATCACTTGCTCCTTCCCTGGCAGCATGCAAAAGCAATAATAAAAAAAAAAATACTTATCAGTGTAAAGCATATATATATATATAAGCATATTTGCGGAAGGCGGGCTCACCCACCCCACAACCCCCATTTCCCATGACTTCCCTCCCCTGTTTGTGGAAGAGAAGGGAGGCAGAGGTAGTAGTCGCGTGTGTGCTTGAGTGTGTTTCATCCTCATCGTCCATCTGTTGGGTTCCCGAGGCAAGTAAAAGGAAGATCGGTTCTGAAAGAGACATTTGAAAGGTTATTTCAGTCTCCCGTATGCTTATAACATCACATTTTTCAAAAAGAGTCGAATATCTTTCAGTTGTGCCAAATATTAGACGCATATGCACCTCCATCAGCGGCCAGCACAAGGTAGCAGCGCCAGCAACACTTGCAAGTGGACCAAACTGTGTTCCTATCGGGAGAAGCGGGAGCGAGGAGGGGGGGGGGGGTGGGGGGGGGATGTCCGCGTGGGGGGAGGAGCATATCAGCAACGGTAGTCGTATAGGATCGGTGGGGGTTCCGGCAGTTGGGGGGAGGGCGGGGGTGGTGTAGAATCGGGCGGGGGGTGTGTGGAATCGTCGTTACTTGAAACCGACACCGGTTTAGGTCACTTCGTCTCGCCAGATTCTCTCAACAGATGGCGGTTTTATCCACGTGCTCGCTTGAAAGCCTTCATGGCTAGGGAGTCCCTAGTAGCTAGGACAGTATGTGAACAACTGTTATGATATGAATAAAAAAAAAAAAAAAAAAAAAAAAAAAAAAAAAAAAAAAAAAGTCACATTATTCTTTCGTAGTTAGTGACGCCTAAGGGTGTATTCAGCTTTGCAGAGGCGTGTTCAGTACTATCCCGTTGGGGTAATATTACCGTAAAAGCAAAAGACAGCCAATATAAAAAAAGATAATGACCAAACCCCCCGACCCCCCACCCCGCTCCCCCCAAGAAAAATATTGTGAATTTTTCCTTTTGACTTTATTACCGGCCTTCCATAAATTAATGTGACTTTTTTTCGCTGTGACTTTTCGCTTACTCGGGGATTAAGCCTACATACTTATTTCAACGAGAAACCGGGATTATTTCATTGTCAAATCTGTCACGCATATCAAAATTGTCAGAAAATATCACCTATAAAAAAATTGGAAAACAGCGACCGAGCATTTTCAAAACGTTCGTTCACTGGCGCCGATGAATCTGACAAAAAAATATCTTTACCAAACCTATTATAGGTTTGAATGTTAAAATGATATGAAAATATAGTATTTGAAGCAGGCCTTTTTTCATTACTGTGAGGCTTAACTGCTGAAGAAAAAAATGAATATATCAATATAGACGTATTACTGTAGCTAAAATGCATCTACCATTGTCAACAGGTGGGTGTGGCGGCCTGGGTGAGACACAACCAAGGTTATGTCAGTTTTCTCTATCGGCTAAAAATAATTCCATTCAACATTACCATCTCTATACTAACGCTGTGGCTGGAAAGCATACGAAGTCATCTACACTTTCTCACACTTCGGGTTACCTTGTGAAAAATTATACACCAAAAGTCAAGCAGAAGAAGGGCTTTGAAGAAAATGACATTTTTAGTCAGTTTAAAAAGTTTGTGTTGCATACGCCTTGACACTAATACTAATGATTATTTGAGTTGATAAGCATCTTTACAATAGAATATTAAAAATCATCGTATTTTATTCTTCAAAAAACAGATTATCTCTAGAAAAATTCCCCTAGTCAAATAGATTGCATCTCACAAGCCTTAGATTTTTTTTTTTTTTTTTTTTGTTAGGCCAATAAATCATGACAGCAGTGTACGGAAAGTTTGAATATAGTCTATACTCGCTAATACAAGAGGAAATTTTCTGTAATTTGTATTTCTATTTTGAAAATTTTGTTATAAAAGCTAAATCTATCATAACTACATAGGACGTTACGCACGCTGTTACTGACAGAACCATCAGACTTGCCACACTGTAATGCAAATTTAAAAATATATTTATATCCAATTCTTTTCTCATAGCTTATAGATGATACTAGTACATAAGACAGGTCACATCTACATATCCACAAGGAAAATAATGTTAGCTGTGAATTCACAAACTTATTGGCATTTATGACATCGGAATTAAAAGAGAAAAAAAAAAAAAAAAACAAAAAAAAAAAAAAAAAAAAAAAAAAAAAAAAAAAAAAACTAGCACCATGCACTTGGTAACCGCATGACAGTTTAGATTGCATATGAGAAGTTGGATGGGGCAAAAAGGGTCATGTTTCACCTACCACACCTTCGCAGTATAAAGAATATACGATTTCCCACAATACTGCAAACTCAGGGCAAACGTATGTCATCAATTCGTAAGTTTAGCCAGAAAGCTTCCCATCCTATTTGAGGCGCAAACATTCCTCCCGACAGTAACGAAGACAAATGGCGACAGTCAACAACAGGAGACGGCTGCATCAGTAGTACCTAAGGACTTTTACATTGACTTTTCGAAACGCGGCGAAGCTTCCCTCCGTGGAAGTGATTCATCGAATCAAAGTAAAATAAAGAAAAAAAAAAAGGAGACAAAAAAGTCACAGAAAAGAAGTCGTAGGTAAAAAAGTCACATTAATCTTTCCTTTATAGTGACCCCCAACATAGAGGGTATATACTTGGAATTTCGTCTATTAGTGTGGCTTTCTGGTGACATCTGGCAACCCTCCGTGGCTTTTCCGACCACAGGCCACGGCACTGAAGAAAAAAATTCTTCACTTTGCCTTTTTATGTTTTATTATGAAAATAAAGATATAAAACATATCCTGCTTATTTATACAAATGAAATTTATTGAAATCCTTTATTTTTCTTCGTCAAAAATACTTTATATTGAGCTAGTGACGTGTAGTTTTCTAACATCACAGGAAATAATTATACATCGGAAAATACGCATTCTAACCATTAAATCATAAATAAAGTAAAAAAAATAAGATGAACTGCCTATGGTAACACTGCCGAAAGCCAATCTTGTGAAGAAAAAACGGCATCACTGAATTATTCTCTATACCAGTGCTGCATAGTCCGGTGGTCTTCCACCAGGGCGGTGCTGCACAGCCTTGCGGCCATTTTTAAAGGTCTGTTAACCAGAAAACCAAACAGGGGATTAGTGCGATTGTGAATTTTTTAATTGTTAATGTTTAATGAGTAGGTGTTCGCGAATTTTTAGGGTTCGGTGAGTAAGTGTTTATTAAATGTTTATGCGTAAATGTTTAGTTTAGGGTTTTGGAATGTTATTGAATCTTTATTATGCAAGTATTCAGTGAATATTTAGTTAGTTTTTAGGGTTTTAATGAATGTTTTGTGAATGTTGAGTGTGTAAGAAATCAATGAATGTTTAGTGAGTGTTTAGTCAATGTCTTTTGAATGTTAGTGTTTAGTGAATGTTTACCGTAAGTATTCAGTGAACATTTAGTGAGTGTTTAGAGTTTAGTGAAAATGTTTTGTGAATGTTAGTGTTTCACAAATTTTTAGTATATAAGCATTCCGTGAATGTTTAGTGAGTGCTTAGGGTTTAGTGAATGTTTAGTGTGTTAAATGTTTAGAGAAGGTTTAGTACATGTTAGTGTTTCGTGAATGAATGTTTAATGTGGAAGTATGTTTAGTGATTGTTTAAAGTTTAGGGAAAATGTTTTGTGAATGTTAGTGTTTAACAAATGTTTAGTACATAAGCATTCAGTGAGTGTTTAGGGTTCAGTGAAAGTTTAGTGTGTAAGTATTCATAAAAAGTTTAGTGAATGTTTGGGATTTAGTGAATGTTTTGTCAATGTCTGTTTAGTGAACGTTCAGCAAGCATTCATTGAATGATTAAGTGAATATTTAGTGAATGTTTACCGAGTGTTTGTGGTACAGTGAGTATTTAGTGTTTTATGAGCGTTTAGTGTATAGTGAGTGTTGACTAAACAGTGTTTATTGTTATTGAGTGTGAGTGTATGTTAAGTATAAGTGTTTAGTGAGTGTATAGTAAGCGTCTGTTTAGTGAGTGTGAGTATATAGTAACTGTGAGTGTTTAGTGATCGAAAGTGTATTGTAAATGTTATTGTTTAGTGACTGTAAATGACTGTTTAGTTAGTAATAAAGTATAGTACCATGAGCTGGACCGAGACCTTTCAATATGGCCACTCGAGGTCACACGCTAGGCAGGGTTTTAACCATTGCAGAGGCGTGTTTAGTACGAACCCGTTGGTCATCGCCAACGGTTTCGTACTAAACACAAACAAAAGACTGACCCCCAAGAAATGTTGCGAGCTTTTCCCTGTGACTTCATTACCGGCCACCATAAATTAATGCGACTTTTTTTCCGGTGCCTTTTTTTCCAAGCCAAAATAGTGACTTTTCCCCTGTGACTTTATTACCGGTCCCCAACTCAAGGTGGGTTACTCGGACGCGACCATTCAATTTTCTTTTCAGCTCTGAATGACCCCATAGATCCCAACGCTTGACCTTTTGGCCAATATTCTATAGTCCCTTCCATTCCCCAACACGAAGGTTCGAGTATTAAGTAGTCAAGAAGTTATTTTAGGCCTAGTGCAACATGTTCTTCTGCGCCGTCTTTCTTTTCACTTGACCTGCTGGAGGGTCGGCCTCCTTGCTTGAGCGGACACATCGTAAAATGACTATGGATTGTCGCATTTATTGCACAAGGTTACCTTAACGCCTTAGTAAAACAAATTTGAAAGTTAATAAATAGCTCATGAGCCTAATATATGATTGGTCAACAAAGCTGACGAAATGACAGAAAAAAAACCATTTCTCATTTCAACATCAAGGAAGGATAGACAGAATATATCTGCATATATATATATAATAATATATATATATATATATATAATATATATATATATATATATATATGTGTGTGTGTGTGTGTGTGTGGTGTGTGTGTATCATCATCAGCCGTTGCTAGTCCACCGCAGGACAAAGGCCTCAGATATGTTCTTCCACTCTTGTCTGTTTACGGTCTATCTATGCCAGTCTATACCAGCAAATTTTCTTGGCTCGTCAATCCATAGTCTTCCCTTCCTTCCTCTGCTTCGTTTGCAATCTCTATGGACCCATTCTGTTATTCTTTTCGTCCATCTATTATCTGACATTCTGATTATACCGATGTCCTGCCCACGTCCATTTCTTTTTCTTACTTGTTGTTAGAATATCCTCTACTTTAGTTTGCTCTCGTATCCATGTAGCTCTTTTTCTGTCTCTTAGTGTTATTCCTATCATTATTATATATATATATATATATATTCTATATATATATATATATATATATATATATATATATATGTGCATTAAGCTACAAATGTCCTTTAATATCCAATTCGCTACCTCAGAATTAATATATTTTCATATATGTTAAACGAAGGGGAATTTTTAGTTGATAATAATTTCGTCCTCCCGTGGATTCGAAACAGCAGACAGGCAGAGGGGAAATCAGGACTGCAGTATTTGTAATTAGAATTGATATCCAACCCCCTCTGCCATGTTAACCAAGTTGAACGATTGCCGCACTTGTTGGCCGAGTCGATAATGTCACTGCATCTTGATTTCTCCTCTGGCTGTCCGCTGGTTCGATTCCACGGGAGGACAAAATTATTATAGACTAAAAAATTCCCCTTCGGTTAACATAACATATGAAAATATATTAATTCCGAGGTAGAGCGAATTGGATAATTAAGGACATTTGTAGCTTAATGCATGTCTATGAATCACGGTGATGTGATAATTCATGTATACTATATATACATATATATGTGAACAGCTTATATGTGAAGAGTCAACAGGTCGTGAAAGATGCTAAGACAAGAGATGGCGGTAGCGTCAGGTCACAACATACATCCAGAAACCAATAAATTATCCTCAAAAACTAGATTTCAGTTTCTGAAAATGGAAAATGAAACAACTTGAGTTAGCAGAATGATAGGAAAAGAAATTCTCCAACAAGATGCCCAACAGGAAGAGGATAGTGTATCAGTAACTAGATGTTAAAAAAAAAAATATGTCAAATGAGAGCTAAAGGGAATAAGAAATGTAGCGAAGCAAGAAAAACAGCGAGAACGTGCAGTACAAAAAAGAAAAAAAAACACGAAAAAAAAGCGTTCAACTAGATTTGTACACAAATATATAAACAAACAATAAGAGGCCTCAGCAATGGGATACCGCTCTCGTCTCTCTCTCTCTCTGCTTGCTACCCTGCTGGTGCCCTCTCTCCCTCTCTCCGCTCTCTAGCCTGTAGCTGTCCCCCCCCCCCCCCCCCCCCCCCCCCCCCCCCTCCCACCTCTATCTCTCTCCGCTTGCTAGCCTGCTGCTGCCGCCCCCCTCCCCCTTCTATCTGTCTGTCTCTCTCTCTCTCTCTTCTCTCTCTCTCTCAGCGACGAGACAACCAACCGCCGCATATTACCAACAGCAGCACCTGCACGGCTGAGGTTTTCTTTTATAAGCCCTAATTGAATTCACAACGATGGATAAAATTCGTTCCAGGCCTCCGTCGACGCTCATTCGTCATCAAAACCAGTATAGGTAAGTCCACAGGCTGAATGGCACCTGTAGATTCCACATGTTTATGCAACATGATATCTGTATGACTTTTAAATGAATATATTGTAAGTGGTTTAAGCACACCCCACCAAGCTAGCGACATAATCAAGGAAGACATAAACAGGAAGGTGAACGGGCAAATACGTTATTTGTAAAAACGATTGGAAATACACGCAAGTATTAAGTACTTAACGAGAGCGAGATATTAGTAGAGCTCTCCTACGATAATCTTCCGTCTTCATAAATAGAGAGAGAGAGAGAGAGAGAGAGAGAGAGAGAGAGAGAGAGAGAGAGAGAGAAACGCGGTGCCATCGTACTCCCAAGGCTGACCCGTAACACTGGTGTTTATATTGAACCTAACAGGGTTCCTAATTCTCTCTCTCTCTCTCTCTCTCTCTCTCTTCTCTCTCTCTCTCTCTCTCTCTCATATAAATAAGGACTGAATGCGGTTAACTGTGATGAACCAAACGCTCAAATGTATCTTGTTTCGCATGAAAAAAAAAGCGGAAACTTTGGATACAATTTTTATAATACAGCTGCGACGACATCAAAATAAAAAATAGAATACTAGTGAAACGGACAAGCAAGAAAAAACAATATCCACAACAAAACAAGATCAAGAAAACTGGACAAAGATTTTTTTTTAATTATTTGGCAAAGAAGCAGAATGCACACAGCTCTTAACTATAAGACTACTATACGAGCAGCATCTAAAAAAAAAAAAAAAATGTGCATCGCTGCTAGCGATAAATCACTAGCGGCAGAATAACTCGTACGGTTCCTCAGCAAACCTGAAATTAAAAGAAAAAAGAAAGGAAATAAGAAAATAAGAGATACTTGAAAGCCTTACGAGGCAGAAGGAAAAACAGGTTTCGCGTAACCACGGTCTAGGTATATACCTAGACCGTGCGCGTAACAAACTTCACATCCGAACACCTGGGACGTACTCAAGGTAGGTACGTATGTGTAAGCGGTCGTGTTTGTGTGTCTTGACGATCTTGTACGTTTGTGTGTTGTTGTGCAACAGGGCGGGGAAGGGGGGTGGGGCAGGGCGGAGGCCCCATTAAAGGATGGGGGAAAGGAGGAGGAGGCGAGAACATCATGTCTGAGGTGTTTTAGACTTGAAAATCTCCGACAGGTCGTTAAGATAATAACGCCGGGTAGAAAGAAACTCTTCAGGACTCGTCTGGCCGCTTGGACAGGCTGGTAGTTATAGTAGGGAGTTCGTTCTTCTCCTCAGTCATCTTCTTTTCAACTTGGAGCGTTGTTGGCCTCTCTCGGTTAGCCTATCGGTCCCATCGTGCTTCACCCAAAGTTTCTATATATTTCGGCTTCACCCTTCGGTTCTAGCTACGGGCCGAACAAGGGAAAGGCCCGTGACAACAAGAAGTGTTGGCTAAATACAACAACAACAATTCGGTTCTATCATTCTCAAGCATTGGCAAGGGACGGCAGCATCTATGTGATTGACGACCCTACAACTCTGGACGTCGAAAAAAGGCAACTCACTGAATGATAAGTTTTTCTTGCAGTGTATGACGTAACGCTGACATGAAGCTAGTCAAATGTGCCAATGGCAGACAAAATCTGATAAGGGATATGCTGGATTTCATCAACAACCACGGGGACGATCCAAAACACTATGGCTGCCATTTTGAACCTCTTAGACAAGTACGAAAGCTGTAACGTATCGTTCAGAACGACTTATTGAGAACAGCTGTTGAATTTTATGAACCAGAGATCAACAGGCAAGAGACCGTACCAGCTCGAGGTGGCTTGGTCCTAACATCTCACCACACCGTTCAGAGAGAGAGAGAGAGAGAGAGAGAGAGAGAGAGAGAGAGAGAGAGAGAGAGAGGAGGGGTGGGAGGGGGGATCTCGCCAAGGCAAATATCGCGGTATTATCTTAATCTTACGAGGATTTGGACCTCGACAAATGGAGTGAATTTTAATAGCCTAATGCACAGGAAACACACACAACACACACACACACACACACACACACACACACACATATATATATATATTATATATATATATATATATATATATATATATATATATATATATATACATATGTATGTATGTATGTATATATATATAATATATATATCTAAATATACATATATATGTGTGTGTGTGTGTGTGTGTGTGTGTGTGTGTGTGTGTATGTATATACGTATAAAACGTAGTCCGACTGTTTACAAGTCCGTAAGGCCAAATATACACATATACACATGGCCATTTATTGTAGCAGTATAAATACTCTTGTTCAAGCTTTCCAGTACAAGAGATGTTTCAGAACTTGCTAACCCCCATAGGGATGTAGTACCGTCAGTGCACCTCACGCGGTATACTGTAGGCATTTCTTACGGTTCTTTGCAGCGTCCCTTCGACTCGTAGCTGCAACCCCTTTCGTTTCTTTTACTGTACCTTCATTCATATGATTTTTCTTCCATCTTACTATCCCCCCTCTCTTAACAATTGTTCCATAGTGCAACTGTTTTGAGGTTTTCATCCTGTTACACCTTTCAAACCCTCCTATCTCAAGTTCTCTTTCAGCGCTGAATTCCACATTTCATTCCATCCTACAACTTACACTGAGGCAACCTGTTTGTTAGAACCCCATTTACGGCTCAAGAAGCAATTCTCGACATAACTTGATCCACTAAACACTAGTATCTCCGTGTCTGACTGCTTCTGCTTGATGCTCCCTCGCACCGAAAACTTGCTGGCGAATATTTGCTTGCTGATCAAATGACCAAAGGAGACCAAAACCTCTGTCTGCAAATAGCTACAGCGCTTTGCTTTTACTGATTCCTGCCACAGATGTCGGTTCACTGTAGTATCGAGCTACGACCCCTTATGTTTCACATCAACCACATGGAACTATTCATAAAAGACCCGAACAGGCGTAGTCAATGCTGTCGAGAAAAGAAACTCGGGCGCAGATAGTTACAGTGTCTGCTAGAAATATGATTCCTCGCCCTGAATTCAAGCACAGGACCAAAACAAACATTGGGCAGCGCTCAAAAAACTCGCATAACAAATATTACACCTCATAAACCTGTGTTTACTTTATCTCTAAGAAATGTACGTTGGAAGAAGATTTGATTTATTTTCCGTTGTGCCTTTAGTAACTACAGCTCAAACATATTTTTCAGCACCCAATGTCTTTCGCATCTTGAATCTCCTTTTAGGACCATTCACATACGACCTGCCACATACATTTTGGCAACACAGCTTAAGCTGGAAGACAAAGGCTGAGGACAATAAATTTCATCTTAAAGCGACTTTTGAAAGGTTATATTTGGTCAAAGGAAAGTGCTCGCTCGCCCTTTGATGTACTTCATAGAAATGTCACAGACAGAATAAGTCACAGGGGGTCCCGGA
Source organism: Macrobrachium nipponense (assembly GCF_015104395.2). Lineage (NCBI taxonomy): Eukaryota > Metazoa > Arthropoda > Malacostraca > Decapoda > Palaemonidae > Macrobrachium > Macrobrachium nipponense. Next base: position 53,231,222 of record NC_087200.1, read on the forward strand.
AGCAAATTCCTGAAACGTATGCTAGCTTGCAACAGCCCCGGTTTTTTGGCCAAGCCCCTAGCCCAGGCTAAGTTATAGCAGCGATCTTACGGTACTTTGGGTGTGGGTAACACAATTGGTTATTTCCAGGAAAATTCTATGGTTAGTTTTTTCATGGAAAGGTCCCGGTACTGGGTTACATCTCGGGAAAACATGGTCTGGTACTAAGGTGCACTGACTGCATGACGACGCAGGTTTGTCCTGCTCCCTCCCGTTCAAACTTGCAGCAGCGCTTTTGAAGTGACTCTTCACCCAGTGACATCCGCATGCCCTTGGCACCTACGAACAAACTCACCGTCGTGTTTCTCCAAAAAATGCAAAATAACAAGACAAGACTTTCTGTGAAACAACCGACAAAGCTCCAAGATCCTGCAGATAACCGAGATAAGGAAGTCTCCACATTCCAGAATCTAACACAAAGTATGACTCTCACCAGACGTTAATGGTAAAGACGGGCTCAGACGGTTGATGAATAGTGTATCCTTCCTTCAGTCATGAGTGAGTTACAGTGGACTGCCGAGCTGAATAGCCGAGAGGCATATGCACCAATGAAACACACAACCCTGCCCCCCCCCCCCCCCCCCCCCACAAGAAAAAATAAATAAATAAATAAATATTACCCAAGGTCACTCAATAGATTATTGTAAAAAAGTGACTCAGAAAAATACATGAATATCGTTTTCTTGACCAAAAGGCTCCGATTGCGTCTTGCGTGAGTGCATCACAAAAGCTCCTCTGAGCATCATTTTACCACATTATTTTTTATTGCACTATCTTTTTCAGGCTTCATAAAACCAACAATTTTATTCTTCTAATGAACACCGTAACGTTCTTTGAAAGCTTGATTTTCAAGTCAGTGGCTCCTTTGATGGCCTTGTTCCATATGAATAGTGTTCTTCATCTTCTAAATAATAAATTACATTTACATTTTACATAATAAGCATTTTTGGAATCATATCAGATTACATCTTGTCGCAAAAAATTAGTGCACGAATTTTCCAAGACTTATCTTCGCCCTTCCATCTTTTCTCTGCTTGCAACGTAAGACGAATTGTCAAGGATAAGGCAGTTTGGCGGCTGCAGTGAAATGGTTCCTTTTTGTATGTACACATTTATTAGTCATCGCCTCTCCTCCCTCATTGCTTTATCACTAAATTCTTGTTATCTTATAAATTATATGAAAAACTAAGGAATGTTTCCTTCTTAAAGAAAATTAATTCTGCCTAAAATGACTAACCCGATCCGCTTTGGTCTAAAACCAAGCTTGAACGTGGTGTGGGAGGGTGTGGAGCTGGGTCATTGAGGGAGGCGGGCGATTGACTAAAATTGCACATAGTAAGTAATCGTTCCTTTTTGTAGCCATCGTTGGGCTAATTGAATTTAATCATTGTTGAGCATGTTCAGATTCCTTTAACAAATGTATTGATATTTGTTTCGTTAAGAAAGTGTAAATTGATTTGTTGACATTCTTAACCCTTAAACGCCGGAGCGGTAAATAAAAAAATGACTCCTGTATGCCGGAGGGGTTTGAGAGTGAGCGCGTAAGCGGAAAAAATATATTTTTTCAAAAAATCACAGCGCGCTTAGTTTTCAAGATTAAGAGTTCATTTTGGCTCCTTTTTTTGTCATTGCTTGAAGTTTAGTATGCAACCATCAGAAATGAAAAAAATTATCATTATCATATATAAATAATGCGATATGATAGCACAAAAACGAAATTTCATATATAATTGTATTCAAATCGCGCTGTGCGCAAAACGGTTGAAGGTAACAAGTTACCTTTTTCTTTTTCGTTGTAATGTGCACTAAATTGCGATCATTTTGATATATAACACATTGTAAAAACGATAAAAGCAACACAGAGAAAATATTATCACAAAATAATGCATGAATTCGTAACGCGCTTACGTAAACACATATTTTTTTTTCAAAATTCACCATAAATCTAAATATTGTCCTAGAGACTTCCAATATGTTTCAGAATGAAGACAAATGATTGAATATTACTATACTGTAAGAATATTAGCTTACAAATGCAGTTTTCGACCATATCTGACGAGCTAAAGTTGACCGAATGTCGAATTTTTTATATATATATTTTTTTATATGCAATTATTTCGGAAATAAGAAAAGCTACAACTTTCAAATATTTTTCGTTTTATTCTACATGAAATTGCGCACATTTTCATATATAAAACTCTATGAAATGCCTAATATGAAACGGAGCAAATATTCCGAGAATGGGACTTACGCATTTCGGAGATTTGTGGCGGAGAATCCGCGCGCGAGGGAAGGAAAGAAAGTTTTTTTAAAAATTCACCATAAATTTAAATATTGTGCTAGAGACTTCGAATTTGTTTCACGATGAAGATAAATGACTGAATATTACTAGACTGTAGAGTTTTATCTTACAATTGCGTTTTTCGACCAATTTCGGTAGAGTCAAATTTGACCGAACGTGGTTTTTTTTCTATTTATCGTGATTTATATGCAAATATTTCGAAAATGAGAATAGCTACAACCTTCAACTATTTATTGTTGTATTATACATGAAATTGCGCACATTTTCATATATAAAACGTTATGTAACGGCTAATTTAAAATGGTGCAAACATTACCACAATCGCACGTATGATTTTTTCGGAAGAGTTACCGCGCGGACGTAAAGAAAATGTTATTTTTTTCATAAATTCACCATAAATCGAAATATTGTGCTAGAGACTTCCAATTTGTTGCAAAATGAAGGTAAATGCTTGAATATTACTAGAATATAGGCGTTTTAGCTTACAATTGCGTTTTTCGACCATTTCGGTAGAGTCAAAATTGACCGAAGGTTGAAAATTTGTCACTTATCATTTTTTATATGAAAAATATTTCAAAATTGATAAAAGCTACAACCATAGGTTGTTTTTAGTTGTATTGTGGCATGAAATTGCGCACATTTTCATATATAAAACTTTATGTAACGGCTAATTTAAAATGGTGCAAACATTACCACAATCGCATGTATGATTATTTTCGGAAGAGTTACCGCGCGGACGTAAGGAAAAGGTTTTTCATAAATTCACCATAAATCGAAATATTGTGCTAGAGACTTCCAATTAGTTGCAAAATTAAGTTAAATGATTGAATATTACTAAAATATAAGAGTTTTAGCTTACAATTGCGTTTTTCGACATTTCGGTAGAGTCAAAAGTTTGACCGAAGGTTGAAATTTTGGCACTTATCGTTATTTATATGAAAATATCTTAAAACTGATAAAAGTTACAATCATGAGTATTTTTTGTTGTATTCTACATAAAAATGCGCACATTTTCATATATAATACTCTATGTAACGGCTAATTTAAAATGGTACAAAAAATTATGTCAAAGTGACGAAATAATTTCAGAGATGTGTCACAGATACTTTTTAGTGCGGCAGAAAGAAATTCGCGCTTGCGCGCCTGCGTAACGATTGTAAACAAAACAACACCTTGATCCGTGAACTCCCAGCATCCCCCAAGGAGCGTGATTCAAGAGTTTTCGGCTGGTAGGCCTAAAAGTATTTTTCCGCGAATTTTTAAAAAAACTTTTGTATGTCGACGTAAAAACAAACGTCCAGTCGGCACCCGAGAGACAAAAAATGTCGACGTAAAATACGTCCACTCGCGTAAAACGTTTAACAAGGGTTAAGAGCTTTTGAGGGGTCGCTTGACCACATAGAATTTATCCAAGTGAAGTGTGCTGGGCCACCTAAGTTCCGCTTATTTGCTCGGCTTTGTTATTTTTCAATGAGTTTAGTTTTGTAATAAAAATTGTTTAAAATCAGACTTGTTTACCCATCGAGTTGTCCTTGTGTACGGGCAGGAACCTGCCCATTAAGTTAGGGCTACCGGCCCATAACATCGGGCACGAACCTAGTGAAAGTCGCCATAACATTCGCGACACATCTCAAGTTCTGTTACCAAAAGGAAAAGATAATCACAAGAAATGAGTAAGACTTCATCCATTCAAAATTTGAAGGTAAAACGATAGAAAACTGGGTGTGTTGATCATCCACCCTCCAGTCATCAAACATACCAAATTGCAGCCTTCTAGCTTCAGTAGTTTCGTTTAATTAAGGTTAAAGTTAGTCACGAGGCTGCGTCTGGCAATGATATAGATGTCAAAATACAGGCCACCACCGGGCCGTGGCTGAGAGTTTCATTATACGCTGTTTGTACTTATTTTTTGCAGGCACTCGCCCCCCCAAAAAAACAAAAAAAAAACTATTCGTCATGAGCAAGAGCACAAATATGCGTTCAGTGAATCAGTACAAACTTCCGAAGTGAACAGCCGAGAGAGAGAGAGAGAGAGAGAGATAACAGTTTATAGGAACCAGAGTAGCCAGCAAACTAACCCGGTATCTTGCTCGGTTCACGGATGGAGCGAAATAATACTACGATTGATGCTCATTTATGAGTATTGCAACAAAAGTACGATGTAGATATTGGGCAGTCGAAGGATCAGAAGTTTATTTAGTGATAAGAATCAAGTTCATTCTGGTACACTATTATTTATAAACCATAAAAACGATTTAGCCCATGCTTTTTGTCAATTTCCTCTCGGTCCACTTATTGCGCAGTGTACTGGTCATCTTTTCGGCCAGTTAAATTTTTTTTTTTTTTTGAGATTATGTTTTTTTCAACGCACATTCGAGCTTCTGCTGGCAAAGGGCGGTTCACTCATGTTATGTAAGTGAATCGAATGGTTTTCCTGACGCTTACTGAACCTCAGGGGCGTAGTCAGGAATCTTTCTCGTTTCTTGTGTGGGAGAGGTGGGTAGCCACACAGTCTATCTAATCTACACACGGGACATAATGGAGGGTTCTGAAGAAGGGTTACGCAATTTAATGATGGTACAAATATATTAAAACAGTGCGACGCTACGGCCCTTTGTGGAATTCCGCCTCACAAATCTACCGGTGCCAGGTAATAGTTAAAAAAAAAAAAAAAAAAACAAAAAAAAAAAAAATCAATTTTGGCCAGGAAAAGATCGCATTCATCTGTGGTGGCCGGTAATAAAGTCACATGGGAAAGATTCATAGTTTTTCTTGGGGTTATTGTCTTTATGATATTACCAGTCTTGTTTATTTTTATACAGAAATCTCCAAACTAGCTTGTACTAAACACGCCGCGAAGGTGCATACCTGTTTTTAAAACCCTTGGGAGCCAATATCTAGGAGAGATTGTTGTGACTTTTTCCTGCTACTTTTTCTTGTGATTTTTTCTTCCTGTGCTTCACCTTCCACAAACCAATGAAGACCCGGGCGTCGTACTTTCTAATTCGTAGAAAAACGTTGCTATTTCGAATCGGTAGTGACAGATCATAAGGGCTTTTGCCTTCATACATTATTCCGCTACTTGACTGACTGACAGCCATATCCCGCCGCCTATGAAAAAAAAGGGAAAAAAATTATGTATATCTAGATGAACACCGAACGCATTCGAACAAGTAAGTGAACGTTGTTTAATTGCGGGATGATTACATATCGCAGACGTGACCTGCAATTCATAGTAGGAAAATATTTCATAATTTTAAAAGTGTGAAAGTGCACAACAATTAGCAGGAAATCAACAGGAAGAAAAAAAAAAAGTGACCGTGAAATGTTTAAACCCAACTTCCACAATGGATGGATGGGGTATGCCGAGCTCGCAAACGGCGGTCAATTTGGTGACGCCCTAGAAGACGGCAGAGGGGAAAGGCGCCCACGTGTTGGTGTTACGTTAGCCGCCCCAAAACAATGTTTCAGCCAAATGGACGTAAAAGGTGAAAAAGAGTGATCCCAAGACACCGCACCGTTCAGAACAGTCCCTCCTCCCCGTCCCCCCGACAACGGAACAAAAAGGAAAAGAGGAGGAAATATGCGACTAATGCATCTGCTGGGTTTTGAGGGGAAAGGGTTGGTGGGGTGTGGACGGATACTCAGGACGTGCCGCGGCGGCTCTTGAAAAGAACTCCCCCTCCCCCTGTCGCAAGCGTTTCGAGCCGCCGAAGGAGGGGCATTCCGCGGCGTAAAATCGAATCAAGTCCGAAGTGTTTATTCTGAGTGGCGACAGCCGCCCTGTCATCGTCTCTTCCGAGACTGTCTCCTCAACAAGGAACACGAAGTCTTCCACCTCCTTCTGGAAAATAGAACTTCAGGTTAAGGTCATAAATTATGTATTCTTTTTTATTCTGAACTAGGCTAGCTCTAAAACACAAGCGTGTTACTTCTACACCTGCATTCCATTATGATAACAATACTCCGTAGGAGAGTAGTGCCGTCAGTAGGCATTGCTTAAAGACGGAACTATCTTTTTTATCATAATGGACTACAAGATTTTTAGGTCTTTTTTCATTTTGTATTTGGCTACAATAGTAAAATCCTTATCATTCACTATATGTTTTACATGAGTTAGAGTGGTTCCTAATATTTGACTGTTCGGAGTTTGCTAATCGGTTGCCCGTTCTAAAACTTAAGCCCCTGTGTGAGAATCTATTCCGCTTTCAGTAATATCTTCGTACAACCCACGTCAGTCCCGTGATCACATCTCGGGCACGTATATTTATATACAACATTCGATTTTAGAAGAGGACTAAGGCGGTCTTTCGTTTTGAACAGAGATCCGATAGTTAATGGATTATTTGGAACGATTTTAAGGTTCAGTGCCGGGAATTCTTTTTGAATAATTGTCAAGAACTTTTTTCTGAAGAAGTCGTCATGAAAATCTTTTTTTTATTTATTTTTTTTAAATTTTGGTAGTGTCAAAACCGTTGGCACCTCTATGAATAGCATTGAAAGGGAAGGATTTAAGACGGCGTCTTCGTATGGGGTTTTGTATGGGTTGCTCAAAATACACAAAGAAGGTTGCATTTAAGGCCCATTCTTTCCTCAGCGAACCCCCCGAGTTATAAGCAACCCAAATTTCTGGTTCCTCTACTTGAGCCCTCTCACTAAAAATGAATTTTCTTGAAGCAACTCTCATACATTCAAGAAGGAAATTCTTATACAAGAATTATTTATGGTCAGTCTGGACGTTGGGTCTCTTTTTACGAATGCCCCTGTGGGAGAGACGATCGACATTATTTTAAATAAGTTATTTATAGAGCCGGACTTCTACTTTTCATAATTTTTGTCGTGAGTTTTTTTAACAGTTGTTGGAACTACCCGTGCAGGACACGACGACTTTCATTTTCAATGGCTCATTTTCAATGGCTTTTTATACAGACTAGTGGAAGAAGTAGTAATGGGACCCATCCCCACTGGGCCCGACACTTGCTAATATTTTCATGTGGTCTTTGGAGGAGCGGATGTTAGATGATTGCCCCCTTGGCTTCTTGCCTCACTTTTATCGTAGATACGTCGAATGAAACTTTCGCCTTATTCCGAAATAAGTTTAATGCAGAACAATTATCAGAATTTGTCAAAACCCTACACCCTACTATCAGATTTACACTCGATGAGGAAGAAAATAGCAAGCTTCCCTTTCTGGATGTTTTAGTGTCCAGGAACGAGGAACGCTTCTACACGGGTGTTTTCAGAAAAAAGGCTTGGACTGAGTTAGGTATCAACTTTTCTAGCTCTTGCTTTTATAATTTTAAACTCTATACTGCCTCAAGTCTCCTAACACAGGGCCTTAGCCCATACCTTTAATTGGTTTCACTTTCTTTCCC
>NC_087200.1:53243937-53273359 GCF_015104395.2 Macrobrachium nipponense
ATGTGGGCCTAACCTTTTATTATAAAAGTAAGACTGTAAGAGGGCAGTTTCCACAGTTCTTGGCGGTGGGCCTAGCCTTTTCTACTAAAAAAGTAAGACTGTAAGACAGCAGTTGCCACAGTTCTTGGCTGTGGTCCTAGCCTTTTACTAAAAGGTAAGATGTATGGCAGCAGTTTCCACAGTTCTTGGCTGTAGGTCTAGCCTTTTATGAAAATGTAAGACTACAAGACAGCAGTTTCCACAGCTCTTGGCTGTGGGCCTAGCCTTTTAATAAAAATAAGATGTAAGGCAGCAGTTTCCACGGTTCTTGGCTGTGGGTCTAGCCTTTTACTATAAAAGTAAGACTGCAAGACAGCAGTTTCCACAGTTCTTGGCTGTGGGCCTAGCTTTTTACTAAAAAGTAAGACTGTCAGGCCGCAGTTTCCACAGTTATTGGCTGTGGACCTAGCCTTTTACTAAAAAGTAAGATGTAAGACAGCAGTTTCCACAGTTCTTTGCTGTGGGCCTAGCCTTTTACTAAAAAGTAAGACTGCAAGGCAGCATCAGTCCTTTTGTAGGACGCCTTTATGACACGCATGACCTATGGTGGTAGTAGTATTCTTACAGCCGTACCACAGGGTGAAATGTATGATGATGATGCTATGAAACAAGCTAGAAAGGCTATTACAATTACGCTATTATATATTGCTTTTACTTTACGAAATATATTGTTCGGGATCGTTATTTTTTTGAGGAAATTATTTTTTAATATGAAAATTGGAATTTATTTTCACAAGTAAAAAATAAAATTGCATGAAAAACTGTATTATGTAGGTTTTTTTTAGTATTTTTGAACCGAATCATTATGAAATATTTCATTATTTTTAGATTGGAACAGGCCTACCTACCATGTCAACAGATTATCATTTGTGTAAAGATTGATATTGGATGCAAGTAATAAGTGAGTGAGTGGCGTTTGGCTTATTAATGTTATCAGGTTATCATTTGTTTAAAGATATTTCTGTTAAAATTACAGGGGAAAAAACGTTATTTCTAGTTGGCATATGAAATTTAATATAAAAGATACTATATAATTTATGGCTTCCTTAAATTGATTAAAAAATATCTTTCGCTTGGTGGTGAAATGCATTGAAGTGTGCGGTAAGGTTGGCCTGCTTGGAATACTGAATTCTTGAGGAGATAGGCGTTGATGCACAATAACTTTTAAATCTTACATATGCCAGTTTTTTAATATAATAAAAAAACATCAAGTTGACGGAATATTTGTATAAATGTGAAGGAGAATTCAGATATACTAGAGAAGGAAATTGGAAATATTTTTTATTTAATTTATTTACTTTTTATAAATGAATGGTTTAATGGAGTCACATTGGCCTAGACTGACAAAAACTGGTAACAAACATGTGTGAACGGAGTGATCGGTAGTTTTGGAAGTTACACTAAATCAAGATGTGAATAGCATTCATAAATTGAAACTGGCATGAAAACGCACTCTTATTATAATAGATTCACATCACCCGTGCATCTAATGTCTAGGCCAGTCCTTTACTGACTGGCTGTTGATAAGCCAAAAACAGGGCTGGAAACTCTCAGCCTCCCTCGAGAGTTCACATAGGCGGGATGTATGTTCACCTCTCCTGAGAGATATGTCTTTCAAAAGCATCCCTCAGGAGAGGTGGAACATACGTACATCTTGCCTATGTGAACTCTCGAGAGAGACTAAGAATGTTTCCAGCCCTGTCATTGGCTTATCAACAGCCAATCAGGAGCGTCGTAAGGGACTGGCCTAGACATTAGATGCACGGGTGATGTGAATCTAATATAATTAATTAGTATATGGGATAAACATAACTTACTGTTATTTTTCTTTAATTTTGTTCGAAAGAATATATTGACTTATCTTTAGATGTTGTTCTTGATTATATTCTAAAGCATTTATTGAATTTTTATTAGTTGATATTTCTCTACTAAATTAAATATTTTAATGTTACGTTCCAACCTCTTGCTCACTATCAATATAAAGTACCACCCATTATGGATATTAATGATATATGGAAATACATTTTTGTTTGTCTGTTCTACCGAATTATGGAATGTAAAAAAATTTCTCTCAAGGAGTGACTAATTCAGTTCTCAGCCAATCAGTTGCAGAATTAGGCCATTCAACACTGAAATGATCAATTCTATATTTGCATAACGGCTGTAAGAGAACACATTACTTGGGTATAAAAAATCGAATACCACGCAAATACTGAAAAAAAAAAGAAAATCATACTGCCTATTATAGGATTCTCCGCCTTTCACAGACCAGGCAAGGACCATTAGGCCTAGCCAACCATTTATTTTACATTTTTGTTAATATTTGATTACGATAAATAAACAAAACATAATAAATAGTTTAGTTTTTAACGCTGTATACGAAGACATAGGTATAGGCCTACAATTTTGAGTGATAAAACAAAACCCTGTTCAGACCGAATAAAATGGTTAGGTTGAGTTACAAGAAAAAATTAATACCACAGTTATTAAAGAAGAAACACACGGAAGAACGATGATTATTTTGATTTCCTTTAAACAATGTTATTTAGCTCGTCTGCCATAATAAACATTAACGAGTGACTCGGTTTTTTGTTTTAGAGTTAGCTAGTCGTGTGCAGGAAAAGGATCTTGCTCTAGGGTAACCATATATATATATATATATATATATATATATATATATATATATATATATAGTATATATATATATATATATATATATAGATGTGTGTGTGTGTGTGTATGTATGTATACACGTATATACTTGCTGTCCAAAACATTAAGGCAACTGATGCAATATTTTGTAACATGAATGTAATAGACGCAGCTTGTGTTGGGGACCAAAAGAAAACAGTGGATCCACCCAACGGTTGCAGTGAGAGCTGGAGGAGGAAGGCGATGGCTTGCTTCTCAGCTGGTAAGATCATGCATAAATCATCGATCATGGACTGAGCCAGGCTCTAGCTCGAGACTCACTGAGGGCAATTCATTTTGCTTACTATTACCATGCACAAAAAACCAAAATCAATGGTTTCGTACACATGCACAAAATATTGTTTCATGCGTGTGTAGCCTATACTCTGTTTTTTTCCATCTGTCCATCCGCCTGTGGTGGTCGCGCATGGCAACACTGCGTCCCGTGCTTAATAGTTACGTTAAGTCTAAATTGTAGGTAAATAAAAAGATATCTGGGTGTACATTTGCAACTGAAAAGTTTTTTAATAATTTACTGTATGTGAATTACACCGCTAATATTCGAAATAGGATATTATATAAAGCCCGGACGCAGTGTTGCCATGCGCAAACACCATAGGTGGATGGACAGATGGAAAAAAAACAGAGTATAGTTCTAAAATGAAATTTAAGTTGGAATTTGCTTCGAGTTTTGTAAATACTGCTTTTTGACACAACTGGTTGTCTTTTGGTAACTGATATCATGCATACAGTACTAGTGTCGTCAGTAACTTGTCATGTTAGACTTTGTATTGCTGTGAGAGCCGCGTTGTCTAGAAGTAATTAGTATATTATATCACAGCACTACTCTCTCCTCTTGAATGAACTTATAAAAGCGGCTCTCCAAATGTTGAATAAGATTGTAACCCTATATCATGATTCTTTGTTGTCGAATAATGGTTTTTTAATGGTCAAAACAGTTTTGGAGGTGGGTCCATTTCCATGTTGGATATCTGTCGGGGACAATGCATTATTAGTGACCTTAGTAACGGAAGTTCTTGTAACACTCCTAAAAGCCAGCTACCGACCCCAGTCCCCTAATCAGAGGAGGCTCAACTTCCACCTGGGGAGGATTTTTTTTTTTTTTTTTTTTTTTTTGTATTCATTCCCTTTCCGGTGTCAATTACCCAGAATGTTGTGACGCCAGATATAAATTCACAATCAATCAATCATTCCCTTTCGAATCACGAAGCTTTCGGTCGGGCCGTGTGACGAAAAGTAGGATATTATGAAGTTAAGAGTACATGATTATTATACCGCTAAGTTACCAGAAGTGTAGGGCTACTGCATTTAGTATGGACAAGACTCTTACAGCCGACCAAAGTAACACTCAATGATTACAACCGTGTGCTGGGGATTATCTTTTTTTATCTAAGAAATCACTATGCACTTAAAATTTGTTTCGTCTCCTAAAAATTGTTATTCATCCGTCCTTCTCCCTTTCTACAAGATTATTGCCAACGCAGCGTGTAAGATGCAAACCTGAAACCTATCCAATATGCTGTTGATTCATTGTATCCATATTTAAATCATTGTTTCTTTGGTCATGATATTTATGACAAAGCAAAAGGGATGAAAAGCAAGAATATCGAATTTAATAAAGTTTCATTAAAAAAATTGAAACTTTCTAAAATTTCATCAACCAACCAACTGCAGTCACAGGCTAAAAATCCCATTGGCTACACTGACAGTGTTGCCGTATGTTAGGACATGAAACCCTCTACAGCACACGCCATATTTCAATCAGTATTTATGCAAAGCAGGGACACTACATACCTCGCACACCCCAAGCCCCCTCTTTTTTTTTCCTTTCCAGGTAGCTCTCACCCCAAAAGAACCAAACAAAAGAGACTGCGGGGAAGAGGGAAATCTGATTGAAACCCACCGAGCCATGACAGGGCTATCATGCCTCGTCAAAGAGGAGTGTGCACACACCAAAGCAATGTATATCCGAGAGAATTGATTGCAACGCAGACTCCACGAGACGTGCAAGAAATAAGTCTGTAGAATACACAGATTTTTCACATTTACAGTTGATCCCTGATCCCATTTATCTGCTGAGAGAAACTTCACATCCAGAGGTCCTTTACATAATGCTGTGGAAAAGCTTCCAAGGGGAAGGAAGTCGTGTTATTGGAACTTGAAAATTTTCAAACAAAGGAGCAATACGTTACTACCCTATTACTATTCTCCTTGCATTTTAATGCATTTTTATCTGTTTGTTGATTTATTGATATTTTTAATAGCTGAGGTCTCTTCTCTGTGTATTTCCCTCGTCTTACTTTTTCCCAATGAACACCGTATTCTTTGGAAGCTTGAATTTCAAGTCAATAGGCCCTTTGGTGGGGTTGTTCCATATGGTCTTAAATCGGTTGAATAATAAATGTTATTTATAATTTCAATCCCACTTTCTACTTATTGTTTTGAAAGAGAATTTTATGATATTAGCTGTCTCTCATTCCCAAAATCATTCGCCCAACCATTTTAGATGAGGTTCGCTGATCAGTTGCCATACGAAGAGAGAGCAGATAGGTCATTCTGAGATTTGAAACCGTTGATGAGGAGCTCATTGTCTCCCCCCCTCTCTCTCCCCCGTAGGGGAGAATTTCGACTTCCACATTAACGTAAAGATTCTATACTTAGTGATTGGTCACTCGTAAATTTTAGATTTCGTGTTTCTTAGATTTATCTAATATTGCTTTGTGCTTTATAGTGGGAAATCTGAACAAACATTGGGACATGGTGAATTTTTTTATTATGGTGAATTTTGGAGCTAGCTGCAGCAGAAATATAATTGGTACCAAGGTAATGTGTTATTACGAGTTTTAAGTTGCAACTTAAAAACAGATTTACAGTGGTCTGGTGAAACTATTTAATTTTTTACAAATTGCAAATTTTTATGTTCTGTGTTTATTTCTTCTGAAGTGATTTTTATGTACATTTACCATTTTTTCTTATTAAAGTGATTTATTGTGCATTAGTCAATTTTTCTTATTGAAGTGTTATATATATATATATATATATATATATATATATATATATATATATATATATATATATATATATATATATATATATATATATTAATGCTTTCTTGGTGGTTTTGCAATTTTGGTATTTTCCACATTTACCTGTGCTTGCATTTATATTCACAATTTGAATAACTTAATTATTTTCATTAATTAATCATTGCATATTTAATTGAGTTTAATACTTGTGAATTACTCTGCATTTATACTTGGAATTCTTTTTCAAGTTTTATGTTGTTTAGCACTTGTGAATTAATTTCCAAATTTTATTTCACTTATAAATTTTGAGTTTGATAATAATTTTTTTTTTATTTAAAATTTTTTAGGTATTATTTTTCACCAGTCTATTTATTTGGGTTTAGGTAGAAACATAGAGTGGTTATTGAGCTGTTTTCCTTCAATTTAATTCAAGTGAGTTAGAACCGGGGAAGTTCTTAGACTTTTAGAACTAGGGAAATACTTGAACTTTTAACGTTGTTGATGGAGTGATGCCCTTTAATTAAGTTTAATTACATATAAGATTACCTAACACCCTTTTTTAATGAACTTAGTCTGATTTTCTGCAATACTGTTAAGTTGTTCAAGGATCACTGTTGCCTTTAGAGTAATCAATCGTATTTTATTTGTGATGAAGGTTGAGATGTCTGGCTGGGTGAGGTAATTATTTTATGATTGGTAAGTGTAGTAACCAGATACTTAGCACTTCGTCACAATATATATATATATATATATATATATATATATATATATATATATATATATATATATATATATATATATATATATATATATATATATATATCTAAGATTCAGATAAATCAAATATACTGTATGATTGTACAGTTCATCTAATAGATTTTTCTATACAGTTTTTACTTGCTCCCTGTTACAAAATAAAGCAAGTAGAACTACCTAAACAAAGATATGCACAAACAAAAGGTTGACTGCGCCAGTTCAGATTAAAAAACAAATAAAACGAGGTTTGACAGAGGAAACCTTATTTTTGATCGAGGGGCAGACCTGGGTCACTCAGTCATGGGAGGTCTGTTCACCACCTGTGCAGGTGAGTCACACACACCTGTACAGGTGGTGAATAGACCTACCATGAGTGACCCAGGTCTGCCCTTCGGTCAAAAATGCATGGTATAGTATATGTAAAATAAATATACATATATTAAGTAGTCAGTGCAAAGCCTTGGACCCGAAACGATGATCAATTGCACGAGCTACGACTTCCAGTATCCCTAGTAGAGATTCGAAGGCATACACACCGGGTTGGGAGAAGGTTGCAATAAAGCACTATTTCGGATATTGAATTGAATATAGAATTTAGGCCAAGCACTGGGACCTATGAGGTCACTCAGCGTTGAAACGGAAATTGACTAGTTAAAAGGTTTATTGAAAGCTGTAACAGGAGGAAACCTCAAAGCAGTTGCACTATGGAGCAATTGTTAGGAGAGGGTGGAAAGTGTAAGATTGAAGAAAGAGAATATGAAAGGAGATACAGAAAAGGAATGAAAGGGGTTGCAGCTAGGGGCCTAAGGAAGGCACGCTGCAAAGAACCTTAAGTTGCAATACCCCCCCCCCCCCCACGGGGACTATTTCGGATATGACATAGCCTTCGTGCACCCTTCCCCCAGAAGAACAGCCGCCCACCCACCCCCACCCCAGTTTAGGCAACTGTTCATATTATATTTGCATGACAGCAGTTCCTCGCCACTTTGCCACAGCAATCCTGGCTTCTTTGCCATCTACTCAAATTTCTCATAGCAAAACTACTAAAATCAATTATACTAATCAGATGCTATAAAAAAATGAGTCATTTAGTATCTTTTGTCAATTAGTCTTAAGATCCAATACGTACTGCATTTTGTATAATGTATTTAATTTGACAAATACCACGTTTTTGACATGAATCCCCATTTGTCGTTTTCATAGCTATCTTGAATAGAAAAGAAAAGTCAGTAACGAGAAGAATAGAGAAACTTCTATACAAAATAAACGCGGCTAAAATAGTCATCATTTTCAATAAAACCTGTATTAATGAATGTCTTCTTCCAGCACAATGACGTCTTCGTTATGTTTAACCCTCCTATTCGGTCAACGTTCAGTATTTATTAATTCTCTCTCTCTCTCTCTTATACACACAAACTCAAAACAGGATTTAAGTATTGCAGAGTTGAAGAGGTTGTCTGACTATTCATAATAACAAAACGCGCTCTTCGCCTCTCTCTCTCTCTCTTGTGTATTAGGACATCTCGTCAACTGCTTTTCAAGTATTCCCGGACAATGAATGCGACTCGAAGAGAGGTAGTCCGTGGCCTTGGCTCTTGGGTGAGAGACCCTTACTGAGACAAGGCTCGAAATACTAACGACCGACCAACGCTGAATAATAATGATGCCGAGGGAAGAGAGCCTCGATGAAAACCAACGTTACGGTGCAAATCCAACCGTGTTTGCCCGCCATTTTCGTCCGTACAGCCGCGTACCTGGAAGGCTCCTTTCGTAATGAAAGCCAACACACCTCGATTTCTTTCGGCATCCACTCGTGTCCACAAACACTCAAGCCAAAAGTGCTCGAACCGCAAGAAAAGGTCAACTACTCTATCTGAGTGCTGTTCTGGGACAAAGATACTTCGGTCATAACAGGATTGTGACAATGCGCCTCCAGATACGAGAAGTGCAATAATGTAACAATATCGTGCAGGCGAAAACACGCCCATGTTTTCCTACCCGTAAACAGAATGAAAAAAACATCCCTTCAAAGCTAGGTATTATTGTTTGCGAGGTAAACAATGTCCTTATGTTACAGTGGGAAAAGGAAGCTGGGTTAAGAGACGTAGGGTTTGTTACGCTCACTCAGTGGCCCCGTAGTCCAAACATCCACTCCAAAAGGGACAGGTTAAGCTGTCAACATCTTACTTTTGTGTGCCAAGCTTACAAACTACTAGTGACTACATCCGGGCGCACCGGAGAGAACATTCATGTATCGGCAGTGTTCCCCACTGCCACCTTGGAATAATAGTATATAAGGACCGCCGCCATCACTATCGCTGCCGTAATGTAAAAACACTTCCCAGCGTTACTTATAAAGAAAAAAGAACCGTCATATCAGAGGTGTGACGATTTGAAAAGCGGTTGCACACGTTCACTGGATGAACGTCGTGTGTCAAATGATGAAACTGTCTTTATAGAAATGCACAAATACTACTTATGTACAAAATATGCTTTCTTCCAATACTTAATTGCTCTGTTGCGATAAACACGTATGATTACATGTAGATTCTGAGTTCTTTGCTGCCAGGTACTTTTGTATCTTTAGAAAGTCAAAGTGACGTTGTTTGATCACAGGACATTTTGTGGTTTACATAATCTCCCGTTAGAGAGCAGAGCACGCGCATCAATATAAATGCTGAACTTGAGTTTACCTTATTTTTAATATACACACTTAACACAACCCCTTAAACTTGAGTGACCCTCTAATAACTACATTAAAGCTGGGGTCACATATTCACGTATCACGATGGCGTATGCCCACGTACGTGGACCGTGAGCATCCTCGCGGTGAAATGGCCTTGAACAGCTGCTAAAGACACGACTGACGGACGTAAAGCCAGCACCGTACATTGCGCCGCAAATGTATGCGCAACGCAAGCATGGTGTGACACCTACCGGAACTGGTCCGGCGAAGTCCTACACAACCCCAAGATTTTGTGTTGCAAAGTACGGCGCAGTGACGTACTTACGCCGCGAGTGTAACTTTCTACGTTGTTGATTTACGTTTACTTCACGTCAGTACCACGCACAGCGTTGTGGGGCCGTAGCATACAAAAGGATCGGCCTGTAAAGTTAAACAGAGCTTGCAGTTCCCCTTGTCAACTCCGTGCAGCAAGAAGTATTGGCCCCTGTTCTGAATCGTCATGGATTAAACAAAACAGCAGCCTTAGGAACTTAGATAACAACTGTTGAAATGAGATTCATTCGCAGCCACACAAAACTATTAAAATAAAAATGCATGACAAGAGCCCCCAGACTAACCCTAAAACACTTAATGTGCACCATAAAACACACTGAATTACACTTTTAATAAAAATATGAAGCTATTTCAACTCAAAAAACTACAAAACAATGAAAAAGGAATGAACTGAAGAATAGAAAATAACAGGAAAACAGACAGACAGTGAGTACCAGATATAAAATCCCCAGAATTATAAAGATACTTATAAAAATACTTAACTCATAAAATATAAATATACACTTAAAAAGACACTTAACATTTAAAATATTGATATATACATCATATACACTATAAGTTCTCGATGAAGCTCGAGGATGGAAGGGAGAGAGAGAGAAAGAAATGTAAAAGCACAAAGTATTAGAGTTCCCTTTTTTTTTTATTACAGATGTATTTTGTAGTTTGTGTTGAAAAATTTTGCTTTTGTCTTTTATGTATATTTTGGTCATATATTATTTTGTAGCGAGTTTGTTTTTCATTTCATATGTCTAGACTCTGATGTGTTTTTGCTACTTGCAAAGTGAATACAAAAAATGTCTTTAAAATGATTTATTGTTTTGAGATAGTTATGTATGACCTGAAGGCGCCGACCTGACCTTTTTTATGCGGGGTCACACATTCACGTATCATGACGGCGTATGCCCACGTATGTGGAATCGTGGTGAACAGAACACGGGGTGACGGACGTAAAGCCAGCACCGTAAATTGCGCCGCAAATGTAACGTTCCATGTACGTCAATTTCACGTCGGTACCACGCCCAGTTGTGTGGCCGTAGTGTACAAAAGGGCAGGCTGTAAACAGAGCAGACTGTTAAGTGATGGAACATGTATGAGAGAATGTAAAAACATTGCACTTCTGAAAATCCAGGTTGTAAATTCACTTTGATAGAATTCTGCATGTACTGTAAATTATTGTATATTTTCAACATATAAAAAAAATTAAGTCAGACATTATAATATACATACCATTGGTAGTCTCAACATCTTGGGCTTCTTCTGACGGACGATGTGGGGCTTGAGGAAGTGGAATATGTTCAATATACACTTCTGATCCGCCAGTCGTCTGCTCGCCCCTTGGCCACTATTCTCGGCGGTGAGGCGTCTGAAGCGGCTCCTGAGGACGTGAACCACGCCTGGATGCCTACTCGTTGCCAGTCATTGGTGGCTTTAGTGACTTGCCCTTGTCATCGAAGGCCTTCTTACGCCCCAGTGGCACGTCGTCCTCGACGTCTTGGCTGTCCTCTGTCTCGATCATGGGGACGTTCTGTCTGTCGTCAATGGGAGTAGTTTCCTGGAGTTTCCGTGTCGCTGTCATCACTCTGTATCTCATCCAACTCTGACTCCTGCAGGTGGAAGATGACATTTCCCTCGTCCTGAGTGTATGCAGGAGTGGCTGTAGGAGTCTTCTCCGGGCAGAAAGAAGGTCCTGCAAGATGTGTTGTTGATAGTCCCATCCTTGGTTGTTTTGTGAGGTCCGGCATCTTGAAGGGCATTGTGGAAAGTACTTGGAGGAGACTGCTGGTCTCGGAGACGGAAACAACAGCTGACTTAAGGGCACCGACCTGATACCACGCTACAGCATTGCCACGTCATACAGGGTTGTAAATGTGCGAATCGGTTTCCCCGTAGGCTACAGCGCAATTAGGAGGCCCACATGCTTCACGGCGGGAAGAAAACAGCGGCGGCAAACAATGCTGGTGACCCCAGCGCCTACCCTGCTGCAGTCACCGTGGGTCCCACGTGCAATGCCAGGAGTTATGCTAGGTGACATTTGCGTGACACCCACGACTTGTTTTGAACATTTCAAAACTGGAGTTGGCTATGGCACTCCAGTGGGCGGAGCTCAGCGCCAGGACGACCCGTCACCGTACGTCCACAATTTTATGTACGTTTTACAGAACATTTACGGTTTACTGACGTAAGCTATTGCCAACTACCAATTTCCGCTCATGCGAGGACGTGCATGCATTGATACGTAAATGTGTGACCTTAGCATAATTCTTCTTACTTCTAGAAAGGGGTTTGGTAGCAATGTTTGCCCCTGAAAGAACATACAAAAGTTTGACAATTCCTGCTTCCATTTCCGACCTTATAAAGTGACATCTTACTTCTGTGTGCTTTGACTATTGATGGTATAACCGGAAATTTCAGCCCCAAAGCATAGCACCTTGCTTATCAACATACAAAATTACACAATCCCTCTTAATAACCCGTCATGTCAGAATAAGAATTTCTGAAAAATTTGGCGTCCTGCATTGCATAAGTGATAGCCATATATTCAGCCTCACAAGTGGGATAATGCTGCTACAACCCTTTGCTTTTTGCTCTTCACAATAACCGATCCATTTTTAATGGTTTATTTGACTTCATTAAATTTCAAACTTGAATCAAGTGTTCGCTTTATATACTTTAGAGCATGCATTGCTATGTCTGAATGGGCTTTAGTTTGTTTGGACAACTCAGACAGTTTTGTGACAACATGCCACAGATCTGGTCTAGTTCCAGTCACAGCATAAATCAAACTGCTTAACATTTCTCTATATTCCTTCGGATCTATTAATTCTGCAGAATATCTATTACCACAAACATTACTAACACTTGCATCACACGGTATTGCTTTAGGCTGACAGTTCATTCATAAGAACTCTTTCAAGTACCTTCACACAATACTTTCTCAGGTTTATCATCACGTAATCGTCATGGAATATGAATTTCATACCGAGAATCCAGGATAAGTAAGTCTATTTGAGTTTGACCAGACCACTGAGCTGATGAACAGTTCTCTTAGGGTTGGCAAGAAGGATTAGATATTTTGACGTGGCTAAGAGTCAAGTTGATGACCTAGCAGCGGGACCTACAGCTTATTGTGGGATCCTAACCACATTATATCGAGAGATAAATTTCTAATGACCAATAACAAATCTCTGACTACCCGTTGGCAGAACGAGGAATATAACTTGGGACTACCGAATTGGCAGGCGAGCATGTAAACCATTCCTCCAACGAGGCTCTTACCCTGAATAATTTACCCTTATCTTTCATTTGAAACTTACGACTCAAGCGAGCTTTCATACTGTTCAACACTTGAATGCTGCTTGCAGCAATGATTATGTCGTCGACCCAAAACAAAATAAATCACAACAGAATCATCATAATGTTTTATATATAGGAATGGGTCTGAAAGTGACTGCACAAAATTATTACTAATAAGATATTCATGCAACCATCTGTACCAATTCCAACCACTTTGTTCAAAACCATAAAATTACTTTTTCAGTTTACAGACGAGCTTCTCACCTTTACTATCTGTTTCTACGACAGCTGTTCTAAGAAAATCTCACAATCAAAACCTGCATTGAGATAAATTATGCAGTTTGGACATCCATCTGTTGTACTAACATGTCTTTCGCAGGACTGCAATCTGCGTCAACATCATTATTGAAGTGAACTTTACAGTGGGCGAAAATCCTTAGCCACTCTTATGCTATAGGTTTTGGTAATCCAATAACTCCCCCTCAGATACTGTGTATATTGTTGTAATTCAGAGTTGAGAAGAAACATAACGTAACTAAACGCGCAGAGAGAGCGAGAGAGAGAACATAACTAAACGCGCAGAGAGAGAGAGAGAGGAGGAGTTAACTATGGAAGGTGGTAGCAAAAGCCTCGAGAGAAGGATGCTTACCTGATAGCTGGAAAACCTTATGAAACCATTCAGAAAGCCCCCTACAATCTATAAAAGTTAGAGAAGAACCCTTTAACAAGGTGATTATAGTTATGGTTGGACCGCTTCCGAATACGAAGAAGAGAAATGAATATCAGTTAACATTAATGTGTCCTGTTACCAGATATCCTGAGGCAATCCCTATCAGAAACATATCTGCCAAGATAGTTGCTGAGAAACTAATGGAGTTTTTCTCAAAGTTTGGGATACCAGAAATAGTACAAAGTGATAGAGGAATGAACTTTACTTCCAAGTTATTCCAGGATGTGATGAATTTGTTTGGAGTGAAGCAACAGTTATCCACTGCTTATCATCCAGAAACGCAAGGTGCCTTGGGAAGGTTCCACCAGACTTTGAAAAGTATGCTGACAAAATATTGTTCTAAGTCAGGAAGAGAATGGGATGTTGGTTTACCATTATTGTTGTTTGAAGTTAGGAATGCTTATCAAGAAAGTATGGGATGTTCACCTAATGAGGTGATTTTTGGAAGAGGAGTGAGAGGACCGTTGAAGATTCTTGCAGAAAATTAGGAAGGAAATCAAGAGGAACTCCAAGGAGAAAATGTGAAGAACTTAAGGAAAAGGTTGGAAGAGATTAGAAAATTTTCTTTAGAAAATTTGAAAGTGAGTCAAGAGAAAATGAAAGAAGATATGATAAGAAGACAAAGCTTAGAAGTTTTAGCTTTGATCAACAAGTGTAAGTGTCCTTACCTCTCAAGAAATTCCCCCTCACTAATAAATTTCAAGGTCCTTACAAGATAATTGGGAAGTTGAGTGATAGAACGTATGTGATTGAAACACCAGAAAGAAGAAAACGACAAAGGAAGATACATGTGAACCTCTTGAAATCATATTTCTCAGAACCTAAAACTGAAACTGTGTTAATAACACAGGCAGCTTCATCTACAGAAGATGATGATGGCTACAAATTGGGAACTGAAAGCAAGATTAATAATTCTTCAATTTTGGAAAATTTGAAGGATAGACTGAAACATCTGAGTGCTGAACAAGGTGAAGACTTATGTGAAGTAATTAGAAGCTTCCCAGAAAATTTGCAGAGTACCTAGGCGTACTGATCTGACCAACCATGAGATCAAGATCCAAGAAGATGGAAAATCGTTCAAACAAAGAGCTTATCGCTTATCACCTTATCATCGAGATGTTTTGAAGAAAGAAGTTGAGTATTTGCTGCAACATGGATTAGCAGAACTCAGTTCAAGTCACTTCAGTTCTCCATGTGTGTTAGTGAAGAAACCAGATGGTTCATTTAGGATGTACTGATTATAGGAAACTGAATTCTATCAGTGTGGCTGACAATTTTCCTTTGCCTCTAATAGATCAGTTACTTGATAATATTAGACAAGACAAGCTTGTTTCCAAGATAGACTTGTTGGGAGGATATTATCAAATTTCCTTAGATGAGAATGCTAAGTTGCTGTCAGCTTTTATTACTCCTTTTGGACTGTATCAGTATACTGTTCTGCCATTTGGTCTGATGAATGCAGTTGCAACATTCCAACGAGTGATGGATCAACTACTAGGATCTATAGAAGGAGTAGGTGTATACCTGGATGACATAGTGATTTATTCTACAACATGGGAAGAACATCTGAAGATTCTGAGGAAAGTTTTCAAGAAGCTACAAGAAGCAGGACTTATGGTCAACCTAGAGAAGAGTGAGTTTGGAAAGGCAACTGTTCAGTATCTTGGGTTTGAAGTTGTAGAAGGTATCCGTAAGGCTACCCCACCCACTACCAGGAAACAGCTACAGAGATTTTTGGGCATGGCTCGATTCTATCGTCGTTTTTGTCCATGTTTCTCAGCCGCAGTAGCTCCCTTGTCAGACTTAACTAGTCCCAAAACTAAGTTTGTTTGGACTCCGGAGTGTCAAGAATCTTTTGAGAAGGTAAAAAGCCATTTTAACTTCAAGACCAGTACTTCAAGCTCTAGACTTCAACGAGAAATTTGTGATACAAGTTGATGCTTCTGACTGTGGCATTGGAGCTGTTCTACTTCAAGAAAATAAACTGAAAAAACATCAGAAAGTATACTTGACAATCGAGAAGGAAACTTTAGCCTTAATCACAGTATTGAAAAAGTTTGAAGTGTATGTGAACAGACCTACATAGGAATGAAGAAATTTTAGTGTTGTCTGATCACAATCCCCTATCATTTATCCAGCAAATGAAAAATCATAATCAAAGACTGACCAGGTGATCTTAGTGCTTGCAACAGTATAATTTAAGAGTGCAGCACATTAGTGGCAAAAACTTTAGAACACTTTTATTGTCTTAAATCATGTAAAAATAAATGTTAGTTATAATTGTAATCTCACTTTCTACTTATTGTTTTGAAGAGAATTTTTATGATACTAGCTGAACTTCAGGTCCAAAACAATTTGACCCCATCTGGCCTTTATGTCTCGCCCACACAAGAGAGAGAGAGAGGCTCATTCGGAACTTTGAATTCGGGGAGTAAAGCGATCATCTCTTCCCCCCTCTCTCTACCCCACCCCATTTTTGATTTTACATTAACGTAAAGATTTTATACTTAGTGATTGGTCACTCATAAATTTTAGATTTCGTATATCTTAGTTATTTAGTATTACTTAGTGATTATTGTGGAATCTGAACAAACATTGTACAAGTGTGTAACGGCGCCTTTTCTTTTTCTAAATATTGTGAATGGTGAAATTTTGGAGCTAGTTGCAACTGAAAAGCAATTGGTACCAAGGTAATGTGTTATCACAATGTTGAAGTTGCAACTTTAAAAAATATTTAAAGGTTTGGTGAAACTTTAAAGGTTTGGTGAAACTATTTCATTTTTTACAAATTGCAAATTTTGATGTTCTGTGTTTGTTTCTTTTGAAGTGGGTTTTATGTGCATTTATCCATTTTTCTTATTGAAGTGGTTTTTTTGTGCATTTATCCATTTTTCTGATTGAAGTGTGTTTTTTTATATATTCTGTGATTAATGCTTTCTTTTTGCAATCTTGGTATTTTCCACATTTTTCTGTTTTCATTTGTATTCACAATTTGATTAACTTAATTGTTTTCATTAACTAATCATTGCACATTTAATTGAATTTAACACTTGTGAATTAATTTGCATTTACTTAGAATTCTTTTCAAGTTTAGTGCTGTTTAGCACTTGTGAATTAATTTCCAAATTTTAGTTACCTAACACTTAAAATTTCAATTGAATAATTTAATTCTTTGATTTATTTTCTTGATTTTTGTGATAAATTATTTTTGATTCAATTTTACTTAATTAATTGAAGAATTAATTAAACTTTGTGTTGTTTTCAAGTAACAGTAAATTTCCCTTAGATTGTGAATTTCACTTATAAATTTTGAGTTTGATAATAAATTTTTGTATTTAAAATTTTTATAGGTGTTCCTTTTTCACTAGTATATTTAATGTTGCTTAGGTAGAAACATGGAGTGGTAATTGAGCTGTTTTTTCACTTTAATTGAAGTGAGTTAGAACCAGGGAAGTACTTCGACTTTTAAAATCAGGGAAATACTGACTTTTAGAGTTGTTGATGGAGTGATGCCCTTTAATTAATTTAATTACATATAAGATTGCCTCACGCCTGTTTTAAGGGATCACTGTTGCCTTTAGAGTATTCAGTCGTATTTTACCTGTGATGAGTTAATAGTTATTTATTGGTAAGTGTAGTAACCAGATACTAGGCACTTCGTCACAATATACACATATATATTATATATAATATATATATATATATATATATATATATATATATATATATATATATATATATACATACACACAGACTATGAGAAAGCTTTTGATTCTATCAGAACTCCAGCGGTAATGAAAGCCCTTTAAAAAGCATGGACTAGATTAATCTTATTTTAGAACTCTTGAAGATATCTATATATCTATACGGGTAGTACAGCAATCCTAAAACTACATAAAGATAGTGAGAAATTTCCGATAGGAGTTAGACAGGGAGACCCCATCTCTCCTAAATTACTCACAGCGTGCCTAGGAGAGGTTTTTAATATTTTAGATTGGGAATATGTAGGAATAAACATTAATTGGGAATACCTTAACAACTTAAGATTTGCAGATGACATAGTTCTATTCAGTGAAGCATTGGAGAACTGCAAAAGATGATAGAAAATATGAATAGAGAAAGCAGAAAGGCCGAACTGAAAATGAAGATGGGTAAAACTAAGATAATGTTCAATGAAAATTCAGGACAAAAAAAAAAAACAATAAGAGTTATGGGTGAACCTCTAGAGATTGTTAATGAAAATACATATTTAGGACAGACTGTGTTTCCTAGGACATGAGACCGAAATTAAAAGAAGGATAAACATAGGATGGAGAGTTTGGTAAAGAAAATGAGATTATGTTAAGTAAAATGCTACTTTCTTTAAAAAGAAAAGTATTTAATCAGATGGTCCTACTAGTATTAACTTATGCATTAGAAACCTGGAGCCTTACTAAAGCCTTAGACTACATAAACTAGTTACAACTCAAAGAGCTATGGAAAGAATAATGATGGGAATAACGCCAAGAGACAGAAAAAGAGCAACATGGATACGAGAGCAAACTAAAGTAGAGGATATTTTCACAACAAGTAAGAAAAAGAAATGGACTTGGCAGGACATAGGCATAATGATAATGTCAGATAATAGATGGGCAAAAAAAATAACAGAATGAGTCCCTAGAGACTGCAAACGAAGCAGAGGAAGGAAAAGAAGATGATGGATTGACAAGCTAGAAAATTTGCTGGTGTAGACTGGCATAGAGAGATGATTAACAGTAAGGAAGGGAAGGATATGTCTGAGGCCTTTGTCTTGCAGTGGACTAGCAACGGCTGATGATGATGATATATATATATATATATATATATATATATATATATATATATATATATATATATATATATATATATATTATATATATATATATATATATATATATATATATATATATATATATATATATATATAGATATGTGTTTATATATATATGTGTGTGTGTGTGTAGAATCTACTGGTCACTTTTTTTTTACGAGAGGCATATGCAATTGTAATAGCCACAATGCCCTCTTAACTTCTTGAATTCTTTGCTCTTACCTGGGAAATGAACCCAGGTCCAATAATCACAAAGAGGTCAAGTCGGCAACGTGACCTCTTTGTGATCATTGGACCTGGGTTTCTTTTTCCCAGGACAGGATATCACAATTTCTTCTTCAAATTTCTTTGAACTAGGATCTTCGGCTTTGCAGTGACAAGCGTATCCATAAAAGAGCAAAGAATTCAAGAAGTTAAGAGGGCATTGTGGCTGTTACAATTGCATATATATATATATATATATATATATATATATAGATATATATATATATATATATATATATATATATATATATAGGAGAGGCAAATCTGCCTCTCAGAACTGGTATGTTCTGAACAATTGAGTTTAGTCTCTTTCAAATTACATCTTGTTGCCGAAAGCTGATTGTTTATGAATCGGCCACTTAGACTATAGGTAATTTACGTTATCTTACCTAAAATGATTACCCCTGATAAACTGTGCATATGTTTATATATAGGCCAAGGCTACAATGCTCACTGGAGTCATTTTAGTATCGAAAGTTAAATGGAATCAAGCGATAACGCAGTAATTGATAGAATTTCCTTTTGATAGTTATTAGACAGCGTTTTAGTCAAAAAAATAAATAAGAATAATAAAATAAAGAAATAGAAAAAGCTCTTTTTGTCATCGTGTGGACGACCGTACTATAATGTAGCTTGTAAACCATTATCAACACAGCACATATGCTAACCCTCCACAGGCGCCCTTTACAGCCGGGGACCTGGACAGTGTCAGCCCCTTTCCAACACGCCCAAAGTACCAATTCATTTATCGGTCTAGCGTTTCCTTTAGTGGTGGAGATCTGAGCGGTGCCGAGTGCTAATTGCTAATGGGGTACTCTACTTAGACCTTTTTCCTTCTTATTTTTCTCTCTCTTTCTCTCCTTAACACTGCAAATTTTGTTTTCGCCGACTGGAAGAAGATTGGTTTCCTGTCCCCTTGAAGCAAGGTCCCAGTGCTAGGCCATTGGACTAATTTCTAGATTACATTCCAAGAATGGAGACAAAAATTACACCTTTTTGTTTCGTTTATGTGATGGCATCATCAATCGAGTGTCTTTTTCCATATATTATTCGAAACCAAAATTAGAGCCACGACTGTCTTCGTTCTGAAAAATATTTGCCTGATTAATTGCAGAGCCTGAATTAATTCGGCGGGCATCATGATATGTAGTACTAGGTACAGCAGAGTCTGTATCAACTTTAGACCTTTATTGATAACTGCTAATTATATCACTTATGACAGATAAAAATTATTCATTTGATACCACGTTGTCCCCCTGCCATGTTGTGATATATCACTGCAAGCCTTGAATCCATAATGGCAATCAATGGATTTAAATTTTTACCAGGTAAGGAATGCACAACGTACACATTGCTGTATAAAACCATCAACTATTGACCAGCAGCGGTCCAGCAGGTTGCCAAATGCGAGTTTCCACTTCCAAATTTGCCTATTTTTGGCAGTGAAATGAGTGTTTAGAAGTGAAAACCAATGATTTGGCAGTTTAGCATTAAAAGGCTAAATTTGGCAGTTTCTCACTTTCTTATAATAATGAATAATAATAAAAACAAATAAATATATTCGTTAGTATAGGCTTTTTTTCCTATTAAGCTCCCAAATTTGACAAAAAAACATTTGTTTGATGTCACTGCCAACTCAAATTCCCTAAATTTGAGGGAAATTCACCTTATTACCAATCCTCCATACCTGGACCTCGACATGTTCATTATGAAAAAAACGAAACGATGCAGATATTTAAGATTTTAAGATAAAAGCATAATAAGAGCATTATAGAACCATTCAATAAGTGGATTTTGCTATGTATTTTGCAACCGTATGAAGTATTGAGATTTTATAAAGATTTGGCAGTGAAATTCTTGGTTTGGCAGAAATTCTGATCAAATCAAGATGGGGTAGAATGAGGGTTCGTCCCATTGATCCGGAAAGCACTGATCTATGCACGACCCATAGGTAACTTTAACCTTATCTATAGAATCAAAATTCTGGGCGATAACAGCTGGTTTGGGCGTTTTTGAGTCCCTGGCTTGGTAAGACCAATATCCAAAGAATATTTTGGGTAGACAAGGCTTCGTTAAAACTAACTCGACTTTCTCGTACTTTTGCGTTTGGGATCTTGGCCGGTCTGTGCGAGGCGGGAGTTGGTTGGACGTATTGTGACAGCAAGATTTTGGGGGTGAGGGTGCGCCTCTCGTCAAGGTGTGTGGCGTTGGTGAGTGGATGATACTATCGGCCGTTTTGCGGCTATGGAAGTTTTCAGTTCAACTTATGCTGCAATGGTAAGAGTCTAAAGATACAATAGGGTTTGTTTCAAGTTTCTTCAGGAATAGTGTAGTTTAACTCTACTACAAAACCCTCCTAATAAGAGCCATATTTAGTGATTTGAACTGTACTTATTATCGACTTCAGTGGCAATCAACTAATAAAGATTGTAACCAACGGCAAATTAGCCCATGGTTCTTTCCTTTTGCTGTAAAATTTCGGGCTTTAATATATATATATATATATATATATATATATATATATATATTATATATATATATATTGTGTATATATATATATTGTTATATATATATAGTATATGTAATATATATATAATATAATATATATATATATATATATATATATATATATATATACATATGTATATATATATATTATATATATACATATATATATATATATATAATCTATATATTATTATATATATTATTATCTATTTATAATATAATATAAAGATATTATTAAATTTATGTATGTAGATATATTGATTAATATACTTATTAATATCTATATATTAAATAATTATTTTTATTAATATCTATCCTATATATATATATTATATATATATAATATAATTATATAATATATATATAATAATCTTAAATATATTATGATATATTATATATTAATATTATATATATAATATATATAGTCTATATATTATATTTATTATATTATGATATTTATATATATATATATATATAATCTATTATTTATATATAATTATTATATATTGAATATATAATATATATATATAGTATTATTATATATAATATATATTATATATATTCTAATCTATATTATTCAAAATTCCACCTTGTTTCCTCCCAGAAATGCAATTACTCTGAAAACTGAAAATTTAGGCCTTGACTGGAGGACGAGGGGTTTGAACAAAGAAAAAAACTAAACTTCTCAGGCATAAGGCCGATTTTACTGAGGAGGGAAGAATTTTCATAAAAGTTTGACTCAAGTTTTAAAAGCACTATATTTAAAGGAATTCACAGAGGTCCAGGAACACAAGGTGCAGGGGAACCGCTTTCAGTCCACCCAAGCACGTGGTAGGAGCAGTCCAGGCACGGCGTTTAGGGAAATTGTGCAACGGATCAAGATTGCAAGCTTCAAAGATTCCAAATTCCTACCACAGCCAGGCACAGCGTCTGTCTGCAAATAGAGGACACAGGCATAAGGCAGGGTGCACACAAGGGCGAACGTTACTCACTACTTTCTTTCAATCAAAAGGCCACTCATGGGGGAATGAAATGACTGGGAAATTTACACATCAGAACACTATTTCGTGGCTTAGATTCACTAGGGGGGGATGTTACTAGTATCACAGGGGAGTATTACAGAATTGGAGCCCAGATGGCATGGGCGGAGGGGGGGATGAAAACTGCACAAGTCGCCTTGGAAAAAGGAAATGAAATACAGACTAAGGTAAAAACAGTTCACTGCTGAAATGGAATTTCCCTTACAGTACCCTATTAATGAGGCTGGTCATCTTCTCCTTGATGTCTCGGCACTATGGACTTTTAAAATATACTTGAGGCTTCCCAAAGCATGGAAAGCCAGGCCCAGGAGGTGGGGGGGGGGGCCCGCCAGCGGCGTCTAGTAAGGAGCCAGGCTTTGACTTGGCCTAGGTCTGGTGTGCTTCTGAGGGTTGGCTCCTGGATTCAAGGCCTTTTGAAGTTTTCTCCTGGTAAGCACCGCCTCCAGTCCCTGTGGGGGTATACCAAGCACCAATGGGGGAAGAGATAGCTTTTTCAAAGAAAGGAGAATGGATTCCTCCAAAGTGAAAGGGGCAACTTATACAGATGCATTAAACTTGGGTAAAACACTTTACTTTTTCTTGGTTCTAGCTTAAATCTTGAACAATATATATATATATATATATATATATATATATATATAGTATATATATATATATATATATATATATATATATGTGTGTGTATAATATATATTTATATTAATATATATATATAATATTAATATATATATATATTATTATATCTATATATATATTTATTATTATATATAGATATATATAGATATCTATATAATATATATAAGATTAATTATATATATATATCTTAATATATAATATATATATATATTAATATTTGATTTATATTATATAATATTAATAATATATATTTTGTATTTATTATTATTTTATATTTATTATAATTTTGATTACATATAATATATATATACTATCTTTATAAATATCTATAAAGATATATAAATATATATCTAATTATATAATATATATATATATTATATATATATATATAAAACAAGAAGGCTTAATATACAAACTGACACTACCAGATTAGCCATAAGGGCTAATGCGCCCAATTATTAGTTACTAATAGGATCAATTTGCTTACTAAACTATCTAAATATCATTACTAAACTGTTATCCCCGTTACTAGGAACTGTATCTAATTCACACATCCGGAATTCTCTTGATCTTATGGAAAAATTAAATAACATTGTACTAAACCCTAGCGATATTTTTGTCAGTTTTGATGTATGTTCCTTGTTTACAAAAGTCCCTATTGACTCTGTGCTAGGTTTTATTTAAGTAATGAACTTGTACTGCATGAATTGCCTATGTCCGCTAGTCACATAATTTCCTTAATTAAGTTATGTATTTGTGATTGCAGATCTATTTTTAATGGAGAATATTACCAACAAATATTTGGTATGGCCATGGTAACCCTTTATCACCTCTCCTTTCAAACTTATATATGGAGTTTTTTGAGAGACAACACCTCCCGAATATCACACTTATCCCCTTAAAATGGTACCGATATGTCGATGATATCTTAGTAGTCTTACCTGGTGGTATCGATGTAAATGATCTACTGTCTAAATTGAATAATTTAGTGCCATCCATAAAATTCACTGTTGAAATTGAAAATAACAATGTCATCCCTTTCCTAGATGTATTAATACATAGAGAATCTTTCCAATGCAAATTCAGTATTTATAGAAAACCCACAAATAATTTAACATATGTACATTTTTATTCTGGCCACCATCTTAATATTAAAATTTCAATTTTTTCTTCTATGTTCCTACGCGCTTTGCGTATCACGAGTCCACAATATCTGGACCAAGAAATAGAATACATAAAAAAGATAGGAAACGATCTCTGCTACCCACCTCATTTAATTGATTTATGTTATCAAAAAGCTCACAAAAAGTTTTATAATGTTGCTATCAATGAAAAAGAAATGCCTAAAAATGTACTTAGCTTACCTTATTTTCGTGGATTTGAAACCATAAAATCAACATTTAAATTGTTTAATGTTAATGTAGTGTTCTCTTATAACAATACCATTAAAGATATGCTAATTAAGAATAGTCCCGTAACAAATAACAACATCATTTACAAAATTCCTTGTAAGGATTGCCCATCTTTTTACGTTGGCCAGTCTAGTAAAAATTTATGTGTTCGGTTATTAAGCAGCATATGTATTCAGTTAGAACAGCCCAGACTTCAAATGCACTGTTTATCCATCTGAGTGAAAAATCTCATTGTATTAATTGGGGTGTTACCTCGGTAATTGCTAGATCTAATGATTATGTTTTGAAAGAAATTTACTGGAATCGGCAATTATACAATCATTAATAAAAACAACAAACCTATATCTTAGTCTGGGAATGTACCATTTGGACCCATATATTTGTAAGATGTTTATGAAGGACCTCAAAATAAATGAACTAATAAATTAGTCCCACGTGTATATAGTTATTATTTCTCTCTCTCTCTCTCTCTCTCTCTCTCTCTCTCTCTGTCTTTCTCTCTCTCTGGTTCGATATTCTCTCTCCCTCTTTCTCTTGCTCGATATATATATTTATATTTTCTTTCGTCTTTTCATTAATAACAATTTTTTGTTGGAAAATTTGTGTATTCATGATATTAAATTAATATATGCTTCCGTGTTTTTTAAACAAAATGTACTGTTTTCTGGAAGAATCACTTGTTTACTGCGGGTATCCTTCAAGGTGTGGCTAGCCTCTGGCGACTCCTCCTTTCTGTAGAGTGAAAATCGCCCTTATGGCTAATCTGGTAGTGTCAGTTTGTATATTAAGCCTTCTTTTGACTGTGTTTTTTTCTTTGTAAAAATCAGTTTGCCTCAGTAAAGGGTGGTCCGAATAGGACCGAAAGTACTTGGCTATCTCGCTTTTTTTTTTCATTTTTTTTCCTTCGTGGCAAAAAAACCTTTATTTATACATAGCATCACGTTTTATATACTTCGTGATCAAGTTATTCATAGATATAATATATATATATATATATATATATATATATATATATATATGTATAATATATATATATATATATATATATATATATATATATATATATATATTATTATATATCTATATATATATTTATATATATATATATATATATATATATATATATATATATATATATATATATGATATATATATATATATATATATATAATATATATATATATATATATATATATATATATATATATATATATATATATATATATATATATATATATAGTATATATATATATATGTATATATATATAATATATATATATATATATATAGATATACCTATATATATATATAGATATATATATATATATATATATATATATATATATATATATATATATATATATACATAAGGGCACTGGACATGTACAAGTAGACATATACATATATATATATATATATCTATACATATATTATATATATATATATCTATATGTCTATATATATATATGTATATATATATATTATATATATATACCTATATATAGATATCCTATATATATATATGATATATATATATATATATATATATATATATATATATATATATATATATATATATATACATAAGGGCACTGGACATGTACAAGTACATATTTCAAATTAAATAAGAATCGATAACCTTAGTGACAAGCGCAACGTGAAAACTGTACACCTCGAGTGCTTGGTGTTTGTGACCAGTGCAAAAGCAGCGAATTCCTTAGATGCTCACACAAGACAAAATGTCATAACACACCCGATCGCAGCAGGGAGACCGCAGGCACGTAAATGACCTGAATAGCGAAGAGATCAGGTGATCGTGGCATCAGAGGTCTAGTGAGTTCATAAGTACACAGGAAATGAAAAAGCACATACATCGAAACGGAGAATAGGCTAGAGTGTGTGCATTCGTATGTCCATCAGTAGGTGTAAGTTCATATGTCCGTTAGAACAAATCAATGAGATATAATCCCTAGTAAGAGAACTTCGAGTAATGACCGACACCTGGGGAGGCGTTTTGGAGATCCATCCATAAGGTAATGTAAAAGAAAAAAACTTTAAAATCTTTAGGGGATTGGGAGTGTAGAGAAACACTTAGAAAGATTTATAGGACATTTATCCATTTCATTTGTTTTGTTCATTGCAGTGTCTGCCTAATTGTGGTTTCTTTTTCAGAATGAATTCGGTTATCGCTACCGGACAATGAATTCTTTAAACTTTTATCCGACTTTTATTTGATAGAGACTCATGGAGTTATTTGACAGTGAGAATAAGTGGGGATAGTTCTATCCAATATGAGTAGATAAATTGACCCCATTTCGGCTCAACCTCAACACCCGACCCCCAATTCGGCTCACAGGCAGTAAACCCCATAAGCTTGCCTTTATCTTAACCTCACATACGATGACCATTAACGACTTCACGGAAAACTACCAAATATTTCACTATAGTTCAGAAAAGCACCCCAAAATGGCTCATGAAGAACTCTTCAGATAGAACTGTGGTTTCGCTCGACCCCTAGAAAATACCCAACCCCATTTTGGCTCAAGATATACTATACAGATACGGATGAAAAAACCACCATTTCACATAAATATGAATATGAGTGAAAAAATTCTAAGACCCTTAACCTAACCTAACCTACAACCCACTGAGTTAAACAATTCTAAGTCCCTTAACCCAACCTAACCCAACCCAACCCCACCTATTGGCTCAAGATATACTCTACAGATGAAAAAAAAAAAAAAAAAAAAAAAAAAAAAGCCATTTCACACAAATATGAATATGAGGGAAAAAAATTCTAAGTCCCTTAGCCTAACCTAACCTAACCTAACCCACGTGAAATACCCAACCCCATTTTGACTTACAATATACCCTTCGGATGAAAAACCTCCATTTCACATAAATATGAGTATATGAAAAATATTAATATGAGGAGCAAATTCACCAAACGTAACCCATGTGAGTGAATATATGAAAAGCTATGACTACAAGTAAAATAAATTATAACTTCCTCAACCAGACTTTCTTCATGACTCACTACCAGGTGCGCAACATGTCATATCACGTGATAATACGAATGAGAAAAGATTTCTAAATACATTAACAAGTGTCAGATTCACATGTTTCTCCCAAGACGCATTAAATAACAATACCACCACGACTCCTTATCACCAACCTGGTATTCCTTAACAATTATACAATAAAAAACCACAATCTTCTAAATTCATTATCTTGCATCGCTTGATGTTCATCCTCTGCCTGTGCCCTGTGCGGAACAACCCCTCCTTTCCCACTCATCCTAAGGAGGAGAAATAACGGGACTTAGAAGAAGAACCGAACGCTTGAGAGAAATAAAAAAAATAATTATATGATATATATTAACAACTTAAAAAAACAATTATTACCTTTTATTTAACGAATGCATACACTCCTTGTATGTGACAGCCCGTTTACAACCAGAACTCCAATGAGAACATTTCACCCTTTTGAAATACTTGAAATAGCATTCCATCACCCACCTGACATTACTTTCCAAATGACTCGGTGAGAAGACAACGTTCATTAACGACAGAACTGGTTTCAACCCTCTGTGACTCGTACAGTGAACAATGAAAACAGTGTAAAAACCGCACTTGTATGAATTATCTAGCTGTATCTGTAAGGTTTACATATAATAAAGAATGTATTTTGACATTCTATAGTGTAATGTACGTGTTGAGAATATTGCCAGTGACCAAGGGGTCATGTAGGAGTTATATTCAAGTTTGACAATGCTTTGACGTTGCTTTGAATAAGCGTCCTGGTGTGTGGACACCTGGAGTCTTCATTAACATTGCTGAATGTAACATAAACAATACTTCCTCTGAGAAAACATGTTGACTTTCTCACAAGGCTCTTTGGTCTACGTGACTTCCTAGTTTCGTATGTCCATCTGTATGTATGCATATTGAGCCAGTGTTTGCTCTCCTATGATTCTGTAAACAGATTTGTATCTCATACTTCACCTTCTCCTCTTAGCTTGAAGACCTATCAAACCTTCTTGCAGGTATCCAGTGATGTAGCTTGTTAAATATAACTTATATTTTATACTATGAGTTTCAACGTCTTCACCTTCATACCAGAAAGAAGCTATTGAATGGGACTTAGAAAATATCATCACAGTCAATGAGACATAGCTAAGAAGAAGTGGTGTTTACCAACAGACATCTGCAATGCAGATCAAAAGAACCAACCTGGTGCCTCGTTAGTAAATAGATGCGAGGCCACCCCCCTTACATATCTGCCTTACGGACTGGCATAGGACAAATCCCGAATTAGAGCAGACAAAAGTTGAGAAGCCACCTGAATGAATTATAGGGTTTGTACCATAACTGTCAAAAAAGAAGATTGTATCCCTAGGTGAACAGTCAGTATAAAAACACACCCAGTGTCCAACAACGTCAATACTTGGAGATGAAGGCAGAGTATTAGATATAAAAACTGACAGTTTATTTCTATTCGCAGGTATTATGAACGTACCCATTTTATCCAAAGCGAACACATCTAAATATTTAATAACACTCCCTAGCGAACCTTGTAAAGCAGTCTCAATTTCTTTTGTATCCATCACTTCTATTCCCTAACATCACACTGAACGACTCTATCTGAATCAATTGTTAAAATACCCTTACCCGGTTGTCTCCAAACAATAAAATCATGCAAGGATGAGGCGCGACTGTTCCCAGCTTTATAGATATTCTCAAACTAGCTGGAATTTCAACTGGCATTGAATCTTCAACCTCTTCCGTGACAAAGCTAAAACAATAGACAGCCCTTCCGTTTTTAAAACTGTTGTAGGTGATGAGGTTATCATGACCACCTCCTATTGACTTCTGTGTCTCGTAAAACAATTGCATGACAGTAATAGGAAACGACAGTTGATATTATACAATGTATTCCCATTAACAGTGATATGCAAGCTATTCAAGTAGTATGCGCTAAAGTACAAACTATTGGCCACGTAATTCCCTGACAACGTTTGCATATCAATCATAGCTAATGTAATCTTTTCAGGTATACAGGTGTTGAAAGGTTGATCTGTTAAAATGGAATCCTCATTCTGCCCAATAACGTATGTGTTATATAAAGTCTTATCAAA
>NC_087200.1:53653859-53660750 GCF_015104395.2 Macrobrachium nipponense
CCCATGTAATAGTGGTGTCAGCGGTAAAAAGGGGATATAGAAAGTTTTCTTGCTTTTCTATGCCTAGGAACGCCAATGTAGAGATATGAGTGGCCAGTTAGAAAAATAAAAAGGGGCCGTGACTTAGCGATAGTTTCGAACGACAAAGCTTTGTGGATTGTTGGCAAAATCGTTAAATTGTTAGTTTTCAGGTTACTTAGTGGAAAAAATGAGAAAATGTCTGTCTGATTAACTGTGCTAAAGGGAGGGGAAGGAGTTATGGGACTCAGCATTTTCCCAGGGAGGGCAGTCAGCCTGAAGCAGTGAGCGCACCCAGTGTGACTTTTGCTTGTGCAATGACGAGTGTTCCGAGATACCTGTGCGGCGGTCGTTGTTATATCACTACCGCGTTTTTACGAAGAATTTCGAGTTCCTTTTGTTCCCATTATGGAGTGGTGAGTGTTAAAGAACTATTGTTTATCAAAAAGGGAGTGGGTTTTTTGTTTAAATATTTCAGGGTTATGGGATTGGTTCAAGAGGTCAAAACAATTTTTTCTTTCCCCATAGTGACGTGTTTTCTTTATTTGCACGTGTTTATAATAGACGTATGCATTCGTCTTTGTTTAAAACATAGGAGTGTATTTTTCTATGCATGGGAACTGTGCTTAGACAAGCAGATTTGGCTTAGTGACACAGAGCGGCCACAATTTTAAGGGCTCAGCATATTTCTGCAGAGAGGCGCCTTGCATTGCGAGGGTGTACGGGCATCCCTTGGGAGGGTAGTTGCATGGGTACCACTAGCCTCACTCGAGAGATAGTGCAGGGGAGGGTATTGCGAGATGGGGGGATACTACTGGCATGCCTCGGGGGAGTGTTTCTGCGCTTGACTGAGGGGTTGTTTTCAGGGGGGGAGAAATTTTTTTGTCTCAATGTGGTGAATTCCCCTTTTCTTTTTTTTTCTTAGTGTTGGAGATGGATTTGGCCTGACATTGAATGCTAAGACATCAGCTGATCGATTAGTTTGATGAGTGAAATGCCCGTAGAGTCTTTTTTTTTAGGAAAGAGATTTTTTTTTCTCTCCCCTTGGATGAAGAGAAAAGGAAATAAAGAGATTTTTCTTTTCCGAAAATGAGGGGAAAAGTAGTTAACATGCACGGGATGTGTTATATGTTTCTTTGTGCCTTGAAAGACACAAATATAAGGGGGATACACAGATTATTTTTTTTATTGTGTTGGAGAAATTACTTTGAAATGCCGATGATTGGTGTTGTATCTGTGTTGTGTGGCAATGGTGTTATGTCATGGTGTTGCATGCTGGAGAAATTGTATGTCATAGGATTCAGCAATACTGTTGTATGCTATTTGAGTTTCACCCTTACAAGAGAATTATTGCTGTGGAGAGTTATTATTATTGTTATTATTAATAATTGTTATACTTGAGATGTGTCACGGGAGGTTTGCTTAAGTATAATTATCATTACGGGAGAATTGTTTTGCGAGAGATTTGAGATATTCAATGGGAAGTTATTCATAATTATTACAGATAATTATTCAAGGAGAATTATTACGATGAATTAATGGGAGAAGTCTTGTGTTAATTATTTGTTCAGTTTTTGTAACTTTGGAGAATATTTCAGTGATTCACGGGGATGAGTTTTGCTGAATCTTGATGAGTCTGGCTGAATCTTGGTGAATTGTGTGAAATTTTGCTGAATTTTTGGAGAATGGACAAGCATTAACTTTGGTGTTAATTTTTGTACTGATACTGATGATTTTGATGATAGCAATTTTTTTTTTTTTTTGGTGATTTTGTGATAATGATACTTCTGATACTTTTTTTTTATGTACTAATACGTGGGTGTTTTAATGCTGTCAAGGGAGGTGAAATCTTTTGTGATTATGGGAAGAACTAACAACACATTGTTTTAGTTTTTTTTCTTTTTTTTATGAGTTCAGCAGATAATTGCTTGACATCTAGTGAGTTACGGGAGATAGTTAATGGTGCCGTTGATTTTTCTTTTCTCCTTTTTTGGAAGTTAGCCATCGCTGACACAAGTTTTTTTTTACCATGGGTGAATTTGAATTTATTTTTTTTCTCTCCAGTTAGTGTGAATATTATCTCAGTTCATGACTTAGAGTCATTTAAGAGAAAGTGTTCGTGTTTTAGCTATTTGATGCTATAGAGTAATATAGGGGAGAATTTTTTGCATGTTTTGAATGCATACGTAATGGCACTACATTTTTTTTTCTGGATATTTGTGTTCAGAAATTGTGAGTTTTCTTGCACAATACCCTTGTTGTATTGTGACAACTTTGTGAGAGATAGGAACTTGGTTAAGTTTTCTAGTGGCTTATGTCGTAGTGCATATGGGGAAGTCTTTGCTTAGACACTGTGATTTTGGAGTTCTGTTATAATGACTTGTGGCACATTGGTGGTTTTTTCTAGAACTTTCTAGACAGTTTTATTTGCCGAGTTTTTGCCCTTTTTTAGCAGTTATGCTAAATGGAGTGAGTTTTTATAGTTTTTGACTATAACATTGAGTTATTCTCTGGAGAATTGGAGTTAGAATTGAGTTATAATTGAGATATATTATATTTTGGAGAGATAATTGGAGGTATATATTATTTTGGAGTTATATTGAGATATAATATGGGAGATATATATATTTTTGGCCATTTTGATATTTGCCAATAGTGGTATGAGCTATGTTTAGTTCAATTATTTTGCAGCCCATCTTTGTTGCAAATGGAGACACATATTTGGAGATTATGGGGCAATATTTGGGAGTGAGTGAGTTAGATGCCTTGATGCACATTTTCTGGAGATATATATTTTTTGGAGCCTTGTTTTGTTCCACATGAGGTTATTGTGGAAATAGAGGTAAATATTTTGTATTTGCCGAAATAGAGGTGATATTCTCTATTCCTGGAGTGGTGTTTTTTTTTTTTTTTTTTTTTTTTTTTTTTTTTTCTACTGACATGTGGCTATTGGAGAAATAAGAGAATAATATAAGGGGGTTGGTTATTAACCAAATGGAGGAAATATTTTTACCGGAGTGGTGTTATTATTGATATGATGTCTCATAATGGAGTTGGAATTAATCTCTGGCGGGTGACTCTCTTTTTTTTGTGGTTATGGAGTTTTTTTTTCGAGACAAGAGAAGTTTTCTGTGGTTCTCTTTTTTTTGATTTCGTGTCTATTTAGAGGCGAATGGCATTACTGCATTACGAGTCATTTGGAGATGTGTGTGCATTTTTCATGTTCACAAGTGTGTTATTCTTGGAGAAATATAATTTGGGAAAAGTCATGTTGAGAGAATAAGTAACTTCGAGACAAATTTTTATTTTGAACACATTAGTCATATCCTGGAGTTAATTCTGTGAAATGTGTCAGTTAGACCTTTTTTCTTGAGAATCATGAGTTTCCAAACTTATGTGTCTGACTAGACAATTTTTGTGCTGTTGTTTGAGCATGCGTCCGCAGGTGATTTTTCTGCTGACAGGCGATGTGATGAGCCGTGTGCTGAGCGTGTGCTGATTCTTTTCCTCTGATGGTGACAGATCAGAATTTTTGCAATATTTGGAAATGTTAGCTATAGCATTTCACGAAAGCGCATGTATGAGAGTTTGCTTTCTGGCAAATCCGTAGCTTTACATGGAGCATTTCTTGGGGAAAACGCGGGGAGTTATGCATATTATACATGTATTATGTATTTGTGATTGGGGAAATCTACTTGTGATTATTCTTTTTTTTTTTATTATTTTTCTTCCTTTTCCTATGAGAGATATGATTTGGGGATTGAGCTTAAGTAGCATTTCTTTTTTGGACGGGAGATTTGATTTTACCGGGAGGTGTAATTTTTCGAGGGTTATTGCTTACGTAAAGGGAGTTTGACATTAAGTCTCATTGTGATTAATTATTGAGCAGTAAAGGGGTTTTTGCTGTTAAAAGTTGGAGGTTTTTACTGATTTTGTGGGTTGTTTAAATATCAGCTTGCGAGAAATTTTTTGGGTCTGGGTGTACCGTGATTCTTTTCTTTCTTGGGCTTGTTACGAATTTTTTCTTTTTTTTTCTCTTGTGAGCACATTCGAGTTCGAAATGTGAGTGCAGAATTACCGTGGAGTTGCTGTGATTTCTGATGTGTGTGTTGCTGATGTGCGAGTTTGGAGAATTGAGTTGGAGAACTTGATGTTTTTTTCTTAGAGAGTTGCGATAATGACTTATCATTTTAGTAGTCGTATTTAAGGGAGTTAATTGGGAGACGTTCAGTTAGTATTTCTGACCTTTTTGAGATCATTGTTTGATAGAAGTAGTATGTTTGGGTTAATTTTCTTAGATGACCAAAGACTTGACTGACATACTAACGCCCAAAAGTTCCCCGACTCCAGCAAGACGTCCACCAGCCGTGAAGAGAGGTTGCTGCATGTTGCCCAGGGTGATTACAAGTATTTCCACCGTGGGTGATCGAGAGAATTCTACAGCGTGTTTTTTGGGGATCTACAAGAAGCCGTGAGAGTCTTCTACGATGAGGGAGGCATTCCGTCTTCCTACAGTTGCTACAGTTGCTATAGCCTGTTGCTGTCTGATTCAGCTACTTGCAGACAAGCGAAGAGGGATATTCAAGAATCCTAATGCAGAAAATATGATGAGAGAAAATGCGTTTTGTGTTATTGGGAGATTAAAGCGTGATAAGACTTTATTTTATAATGCCAGAGACGTGCAGTTTTACTTGTTTGTTTTAAGCCGGCCAATGTTTTATATTATATAAGCAATTTTGCTAGGCGGGAGCTAGCATATAGGTGCGAGGCCCGAGCAATCTGTAAGACATAGGGTTTTGATTAATAATATATTGTTCGTGCATTCTCTGTAAACCGTGGAATGTGGAGGACAGTGCAGAGATAACGACCTGAGAATAGCTGATGAATGAGTTTTCTAGGGATGGCGTGAGATAA
Organism: Macrobrachium nipponense; assembly: GCF_015104395.2. Lineage (NCBI taxonomy): Eukaryota > Metazoa > Arthropoda > Malacostraca > Decapoda > Palaemonidae > Macrobrachium > Macrobrachium nipponense. Next base: position 53,658,792 of record NC_087200.1, read on the forward strand.
AAATGCTTAGTTCAGGAAGTCAATGTACGACAGTTTATGAAACTCTTCCCAAAGTGCCTTTGTGAAACTAGATGCAGCTAGAACCGTGAGGCGCTAGCGAACTGTGTGTTCGTATGTGCGTGTGCGCCCTCTTCTATTCATAATGCCAAGTTTATGGGAAGACTTGCACAGACATTCGGGGAGGAAGGCGAAGCCATGATGGCAGATGCCAAAGTGTTTTTATTTATCAGTGAGTGATATTCCGGTTGGGAATGGGTAAGTGTTACCTTTACTTTAGCCAAAGGGGTGGCTTGTTTGATATCTTGTAAGATGTTCCCATTTTGTTATTAACTTGTCTTTAAACTGGTGTGTACTTACCAGGATGTGTTCTGTATCTTTGGCAGATGGTTCTGGATTTCTGTGGGCAGAGTTCCCAGGGGAAAAGGTGTGACCTTTTTGGGTGACTTGACAATGAGTTGATTTAATTTAGTCTGTAAGGACTGGATTACTTAGTTAATCGACTTAGTTCTTGTAAATAAACGTTATGTTATGATGCAACTCTCTCATTTCATTACCTGTTAGAATGGAGAGAGAGAGAGAGAGAGATGTGGGTGATGCCGGGAGAGAGAGAGAGAGAGCCTGTGTGTGGGGGTGGTCTGCCTTCCGTTTCGTGTCCACGCTTACCGTATGAAATACATGGAGGTTTTCCCATGTAATATATATATATATATATATATATATATATATATATATATATATATATATATATATATATATATATATATGTATATATATATGTATATATATATATATTTATATATATATATACAGTAGGGCCTCGTTAATCACGGGGGATAGGGGCCAGAACCCCCCGTGATAATTAAATTCCTGTGTTATCTTGGTACCCCCCCTGAAAATTGCTTTAAACCGCCTACTTTAATAATTAACCCACCTAAGACCACTATTTCAATGTTCATAACTGCCTACTTTAGTTCAAGCACCAAATATTTCTTCAACTATCACCTTAAACTAAATTTAAGACAGTTCCAAAGTTATTCTTTCCTATCTTCAATTTCCCCCTGCATCAGATCAGCAAACAAAATTATAATTACCTAACAATTCCTTTCTAATTTCATGATTTGGCTGCTGCACCAAACTAAAAGAACATACTATATCTATTTCGTGAATGAACATATTTATGATAAAAAAACATGATTTACTGAAAAGATTACAGCACCCAACTATAATATTAATGTATAAACAGCAAAGTACAGCAATAAAAATCTAGTTTTGTCGTTTGTTTACGTTTAGAATCAGCTGATGGACGTTTATTACCGAAAGAATTATTTTGGAAAACAATTTAGTTGCTAAAAGAAACGAATTTATTAATGGAATTATTATTATTATTATTAACTTTGTACATAATAGTTTATGATATTATGATACAGTAATTCATATTTCATTGAGAGAGAGAGAGAGAGAGAGCAGCTTGTGACGAGAGTAACTTGAATAGCTTGAGATAGCAGCTTAGGACGAGAATAACTTGAGAGAGCAGCTTAGGACTAGAGTACTGTTGACTATCTTAGCTCGAGAATAACAATGAAATTTTTATTTTAAATATTTTATGATGATAAGAAATGAAACATGGATAGTGATAAGATATTCTCTTGTATACTGTTATGATATGTGATAATCATTGAGTCAACTATAAAAGTTGTATTGAAGCACAGTTTCGTAAATCACAGAAAGAATAAAAATATGGCAACACATATTTTTATTCTTTCGGGGACCATCTTGTTCTTTTATTACGATAATAATAGATCAGTATTATAGTTTTTTTTTTGTAATTGATGAGAGAGAGAGAGGGAGATTTTGCTATTTATTCATAGTATTTGAAAATTTGTGAATGAGTTTTATTCTAAAAATGCATTTAGTCATGAAAAGAAGAAGAAAAACAGTAATTAGCGAATCTTGCTCTAT
>NC_087200.1:53661250-53683791 GCF_015104395.2 Macrobrachium nipponense
AGCTTATCTGTTGTTACTAACACTTGCTGCATATGGTTACGTTTGGATTATTAACCCTCTTACGCGATTGGGAAGTATTAACGTCGAGTCAAAATGTCTCCCGTATGCCGATTGGACGTATCATACGTCGGCTCAAAAAGTTTTTTAAAAATTCGCGGAAAAAAATACTTATAGGCCTACCAGCCGAAAACTTTTGTATCACGCGCCTTGGGGGATGCTGGGAGTTCACGGATCAAGGCGTTGTTTTGTTTACAATCGCTACGCAGGCGCGCAAGCGCGAATTTCTTTCTTATCGCACTAAAAAGTATCAGTGACACATCTCGGAAATTATTTCGTCACTTTGACATAATTATTGCACCATTTTAAATTATCCTTTACATGAAGTATTATATATGAAAATGTGCGCAATTTCATGCACAATACAACTAAAAAATACTCATGATTGTAGCTTTTATCAATTTGAAATATTTTCATATAAATAACGATAAGTGCAAAAATTTCAACCTTCGGTCAACTTTGACTCTACAGAAATGGTCGAGAAAACGCAATTGTAAGCTAAAATTCTTATATTATAGTAATATTCAATCATTTGCCTTCATTTTGCAACAAATTGGCACGTCTGCTAGCACAATATTTCGATTTGTTATGGTGAATTTATGAAAAAACTTTTTCCTTACGTTCGTGCGATAACTCTTCCGATAAATTTTTTCGTGCGATTGTCCTAATGTTTGCACCCTTTTAAATTTGCCGTTACATAAATGTTTTATATATGGAAATGTGCGCAATTTCATGCACAATACAACAAAAAACAACCCATGGTTGTAGCTTTATCAGTTTTGAAATATTTTCATATAAATAACGTTAAGTGCAAAAAGTTCAACTTTCGGTCAGCTTTGACTCTACCGAAATGGTCGAAAAACGCAATTGTAAGCTAAAACTCTTATATTCTAGTAATATTCAAATACATTTACCTTCATTTTGCAACGACTTGGAAGTCTCTAGCACAATATTTTGATTTATGGTGAATTTATGAAAAAAAAAAAAATTACGTTCGCGCGGTAACTCTTCCGAAAAAAATCAGAATTTTTTTGTGCGATTGTCGAAATGTTTGCACCATTTAAAATTAGCTGTTTCATAAAGTTATATATATGAAAAATGTGCGCAATTTCATGTAGAATACAACTAAAAATGATTGAAGGTTGTAGCTTTTTCTCTTTTTTCGAAATATTTGCATATAAATCACGATAAATAGAAAAAAAAACCACGTTCGGTCAAATTTGACTCTACCGAAATAGTTGAAAAACGCAATTGTAAGCTAAAAACTCTTACGGCCTAGTAATATTCCGTCATGTTTCTTCATTTTGAAACAAATTTGAAGTCTCTAAAACAATATTGTGATTTATGGTGAATTTTTGAAAAATATATTTACCTTCACTCCGCGCGCCGATTCGCGGCCGCAAGTCTCCGAAATACGTACATCGCATTATCCTAATATTTGCTCCTTTTCATATTAGCCTTTTTATAGAGTTTCATATATCAAAATGTGCGCAAATTCATGAAGAATACAATAAAAAATAATTGAAGGTTGTAGCTTTTTCCATCTTCGAAATATGTGCATATGAAAAAATATATATATTAAAATTTCGACATTCGGTCAAATTTAAACTCGTCCGAAATGGTCGAAATCTGCAATTCTAATCTAAACTCTTACAGTATCGTAATATTCAATCATTTGTCTTAATTTGAAAAAAACAAATTGGAAGTCTCTAGAACATTATTTAGAATTACGGTGAATTTTTGAAAAAAATATTTTTTTGCGTCCGCGCGTTACGAATTCGTACATCATTTGTGATAATATTTTTCCGGTGTTACTTTTATTGTTTTACAATGTATTATATATCAAAATGATCGCAATTTAGTGTACAATACAACGCAAAAAAAAGTAACTGGTTAGCTTTGACCGTTTTCTGCACAGCGTGATTTGAATACAATTATGTATGAATTTTTTTTTTTTTTTCGCTACCATATATCGCATTATTTACATATGATAATGATATTATTTTTCATTTCTGATGGTTGCATTCTAAACTTCAGGCAATGACAAAAAAAGGAGCCAAAAATGAACTCTTAATCTTCAAAAGTACGCGCGCTGTAATTTTTTGAAAAAATTATTTTTTCCACTTCCGCGCTCACTCCAAACCAGGCCCGGCATACGGGAGACGTTTTGATTTTTAGGGCTCCGGCTTAAGAGGGTTAATCTTATCGTGATTCCTTTTTTATCATAATTTGTAACCCTTCCAACTTCTTACGGAGTGTATTATATTGACTCCACTTGTATCCATACTTTTTATTTATTTGTATTATTTTTGATTATTGATTTTTTTTATTTGATAAATTAAATGGTTGGCTTGAATATGTGGAAAAGTGTTCTAGCGGCGTACCGTATTAGGCTATTGCGGTATCAATTCTATAGATACAAGATATGAATGATAAAGGTATTTAAAACCGCGAGAACCGCTATAATCCAGTTCGGATCCAATATCACGAGTGTAACTCGTAAGACATGACACTTTCTTATTTGTCCGTTCTACCAAACCGATTGACTCTGGGTGACAAAATTTATTATTGGTTTTCCTAATGGAAAGGAATTCACACAACGAGTTAAGGAGATATTATTGATTTACACCACCCGAGTCAGAGATTATCATGTGTTGAATTCCATGTTTACTGATTTAGCACTCATAAATATTCCTAGCGCACTCAATTGCGTTTTTTTTTTTTTTTTTTTTTTTAGTGCTATATCAATCATATAACGTGTCAAGGCAACTATTAACACTAAGAGGTGTGGTTTATTTCCTCTGTCAGACTCGTAACTCTGTTAACAATTCTACGTGTATTCTTTCAAGGATTGATTTTGCACGGGATAGGCCCTTAAACTGACAAGTGTCTTAGTGTGTCCCTTGTTTTCATGACATGTGTTGGGTTACAATTAGTTATGTGCCTTTATATCTGTAAGCATTGTAGGCCAGTAAAATAGTAATTTGGCTTTCTGTGACATAATAGAGAACCCTGGATGACCATGTAATGGATGGAATGCAACCAGTTTAGGACAATTGGTTTACAAAGAGATTATTACTATACCGGTTGTTAGTCACCTGCTGTGTTCTTCGGGTTTTCCTCGTCACGGACCTACATATAATATTACATTTGATTACATAATTCTGATACACATACTTTAAATATACTTTTGCTCTAGGGTTTCCTTTTGAAGTGTTTATTGTTTTGCTTAGCTGCTGACCCTTGTTTCTGTTCGAAGTGTTTATTGTTTTGCTTAGCTGCTGACCCTGTTTTGTTCAGTTTGTAACAGTTCAGCGCTCCAACCCAGGTATTCAATGTTCATGATCTCTTGGGTTAATTAATTTTCTTGTTTAGATACAGTTTTAACAATAGGCACGGATGTTTCTATATCTTTTAGTCCAATTAATGGTTCTTTGCAGTATGGTGCGGGATTGCGGGATAATGCATCAGCTATGATATTTGCTTTCCCAGGTAGATATCTTAACTTGGCTCCAAAGACCTGAATGATCATATGCCGCCGAGTTCCTTTGGGACTGTGATTAAAGCCTTTGAAAAACTCGGTAAGGGACTTATGGTCAGTAAGGATTTTATCAGGAAAGCCATAGATTATGAACTTAAAATGTGCTAGTGAGTTAACGATTTCATAGCCCTTCCTCGTCTATTACTGCATATTTACTTTCAGAGGGCTTTAGTTTACGTGAATAAAAAGCTATAGGAAAGAACTGTTTATCATATTGCTGAAGTAGTACCCTCTTACCCTTGGTCTGAGGCGTCTGTTGCAATGAAAAAAAAATCCTATTTAAATCATGGATTTTTAAGTTAGGTGAGCTTCATTAATTCAATTTTATGATATCGAATGCCTGTTGATGTTTTTCAGACCATAATAAATCTACGCCCTTCTTCGTAAGATCTGTTAAAGGAGCTGCCATGATTGAAGAGTTATATATTTACTTACGATTGTAATACCCACTACAGCGCAAAAGTGCTGTATCCCCCTTTTATGTTAATAGGTACCGGAAGTTATGAATAGCCGTCACCTTGCCATGGACTACTTAAGACCTTGACTAGACACACAAAACCTAGATAAACATGTTCGGTTTTAAAATTCACATTTAGATATTTTACTCTGAGATTATTTGTCTTAGTCTCTGTAGCACTAGCTCTAGTTTATGCGAATATACTTCTAAGGTATTAGAAAAGATTACAAGACCAACCATATAAGCATGTAGGGTATCCCCTAAAAGTCTCCAAACACTATATTGTAATCGGGGCGCAACGTAAGCCGGAGGCATACGTAAAAATTGATAATGTCCATTGAGGGTGTGCTGAATGCGGTGTATGAGGTAGAATCAACATAGGTAATGGTATCTGGTGAAAGCCTTTAAGTAAGTGCAAACTGGTGAAAAATTTGTTCTGACCTAACAAAGATAAGATATCGTCGGTACATGGCACTGGAAAACGATCGGGAATCGTTTCCTTGTTTAAGAGACAGAAATCTACGCCGATACGCCAAATCCGATCTTTTTTTTTTATGTTTAAGGGAAAAATTATATGGGCTATTTGATTTCCTAACGACTCCTATTACTAACATTTTTCAACTTCGTCATTTATCTCTATTTTTGAAATTTCATTGGGAGTCTATACGAAGGTGCGTATATAGCTTTATGATTGTCCTTAGATCGTATTTTGGGTGTTGTTCCAAATGACATCCGTTTCCCCCCAGAGATCACTCGCTAGTGGAGAAACATCCTAGTATTCAGATAAAAGATAAAAAAAAATTTCTGCTGAATCACCTCTGCTTGAATGACTTTACGGATATTACTTTAGATAGAGTACAGTAATACTTTGGGTTACGAACCGATTAGTATACGAATTTTTTAACTTACGAAGTGACGCCCTCATTCTGGAATACGAATTTCACTTGGAATACGAATGCGCGAATTTCTATCATTTGAGGCCGCCTGCTTTGTTTACATCGGACATCGGATGAGCGTGGGATCTACGAACGCATTTTTTTCGGCCAAAACTTAACGAGGGTCACGTGACTTCCTCCCACGCATCCCTTGACCCGTTTTAAACCATAACTCTTTCACTATCTCGCTGGCGAACGCATTTTTTTCGGCCAAAACTTAACGAGGGTCACGTGACTTCCTCCCACGCATCCCTTGACCCGTTTTAAACCATAACTCTTTCACTATCTCGCTGGTGTTAAGATTGAACGCATCTGTCCGTGATACGCTCTCAAATTTGTTTAGTGATTTGCGCACGTGTTGTGTTTCCGTGATAGTGCTTATATTACTATTACCCAAATACTAAAGACAATGGCTCCCAAGATGACGAAGGCAAGCAGCAAGAAGGAAAGCATAAGAAAGAAGGAGATGATTACAGTCGAAATGAAGAAGGAAATTATCCAAATGCATGATAAAGGCGAGCGCGTGAAAGACATTGCAGCATTCTTCAAGCGGTCGCAATCAACGATCTGCACTATTTTGAAGAAAAAAGAAGAAATTAAAGCAGTAAAGCATCAAAAGGTGTCACAGTATTGACGAAACAACGGCCTTATATTCTCGATGATGTAGAAAATTTGCTCATGGTTTGGATAAACGAGAAGCAGCTGGCATGGATAATTCCATAAGTGAGGAGCATCATTTGCGAAAAGGCTCGTAAGATCTACGCAGATTTGCAGTAAAAAAAACAAATGAATCCGGACAGTGCACTCAGGCATACAGGTGAAAAAGACAGTTTTAAGGCGAGCCGTGGCTGGTTCGAGAATTTTAAGAGAAGGACTGGCATCCACAGTGTTGTTCGCCATGGTGAGGCTGCAAGCTCAGATACGAAGGCGGCAGAGGCTTACGTAAAAGAGTTTAAAAGGCTCGTGGATTCCGAGAAATACCTCCCCCAACAAGTCTTCAATTGCGACGAGACAGGGTTATTCTGGAAGAAGATGCCCAGGAGGACGTTCATTACGGCAGAAGAGAAGGCACTTCCCGGTCACAAGCCCATGAAAAGACGTCTAACCCTACTGTTTTGTGCTAATGCAAGCGGGGATTGCAAGGTTAAGCCTCTCCTCGTGTATCACTCGGAAAATCCACGCGCCTTTAAGAAAAACAACGTGCAGAAGAAGCTGTTGCATGTTATGTGGCGATCTAATACAAAGGCTTGGGTGACAAGGATCTTGTTCGTCGAGTGGATGAATGAGGTTTTTGGTCCCGAGGTGAAGAAGTATCTCCGCGAGAAGGACCCTACCCACTCAAAGCCTTACTTGTGATGGACAATGCTCCTGCCCTCCTCCATCCGTTGAAGAGGACTTACTGGACGAATTCAAGTTCATTAAAAGTCAAGTTCTGCCCGCCAACACCACTCCAATACTCCAGCCCATGGACCAGCAAGTTATCGCCAATTTCAAGAAATTGTATACGAAGGCTATGTTCCAGCGCTGCTTTGAGATGACGGAAGGCACCAACCTTACCCTCAGAGAGTTTTGGAAGGATCACTACTCTGTTTACAACTGCCTCAATCTGATTGACAAAGCCTGGCAGGGAATCACCAGGAGAACCCTCAATTCTGCATGGAAGAAACTGTGGCCCGACTGCGTTGCTGAACGAGATTTTGAGGGGTTCGAAACCGTCGAGAAGGGGGCAGTTGAAGACGAGATTGTATCCTTGGGCATGTCCTTAGGGCTGGAGGTTGACAGGACGGACGACATCGAGGACCTCCTGACTGAGCATGGCAGCAGCTGACGACCGACGAGCTGTTGGAGCTACAACAAGGAGCAACAGAGACAGGTAACGGAGGAGATCTCATCTGAGGAGGAGGAGGGGGAAGACGCTGCACAGTCGCTTCCTTCGAGCGAGATCAAGGATTTTTTGAAACACTGGGAAATTGTTAAAAGTTTTATCGAGAAAAATCACCCGAATAAGGCTGCGTCAGGGCGTGCAACAAATTTGTTTATCGATAATGGGGTGGGTCATTTCTATAAAATTTTAAAGAACAGGCAAAAGCAAGCCTCCATAGAAAAATATTTTTTCAAAATTGTGAAAGACGACACAGTGTCGCGTAAGCGTAAAATTAGTGATTGTAGTGAACGGTGCTCTCTAGAGAAAGAACCAGAAAGTCTTCCAGAAGTGTTCACGGAGGGAGATTTCCCCCCCAAGCCCTAACCCTCTCCTCCTCACCCTTCCCCTCCTCCCGTCTCCGTCAAGCCAGCAGCCACACTCGCCAAAGGTAAAGTTCAGGTTTTACTGTGCATGCATATTAAATCTAGTGTTTATATTTAATTTCATTCTTCAATTTTATAATTTTATGTAATTCCTACACGAATTTTCAACCTTAGTGAACAAAAATAAATGGAAAAATATGAATTGAAATGGTCATTCATGGTCGGGTGGAACGCATTATTTGCTTTTTATAACATTCTTATGGGAAAATCCATTTAGGTTACGAATTTTTTAGGTTACGAAGCAGGTTCTGGAACGGATTAAATTCGTAACCCAAGGTATTACTGTATAAGAGATTCATCTACGACTGGTCAGGTGTGATTAAAAATTAGCAACAATAAAAAATCCGATATTTATATGTATAGGTTTTGTAGATCACTAGATTTAACTTGTTGCTGCCAGTCAACCGTGTATAGGTCTTTGTTCGCTGAAATCGTTGTATTTCAGAGTGTCTGGAAGGATTAAAATTTCAGATCCCAGCAAAGTCATTTTACAAGCTCTAAGACATTCGAGGGTGCATGCGTCTCGAGATTTTGCATGCAAACTGCGACTGCGGCTGTGGGAGAATTCTGTTGGGTCGCTTGAACAATATCACGATTTATGAGATAAGTGATTGGTTCCTCTATACAAGTTATTATTTGATTAACTGTCTCTTTTTGTTCAAAACGGATTTTAATATGTTGGAAGGTTTATAGAATTTTCCTTTGATAAACACGCCTTATTTGGCAGGAGGTAAGATAATGTTTTGTATACCCATAGATGGATATCTTACAATTACGCTAGATATAGATCAATGTTTTTTTTAACTATAGAGGTATCTGTAAGCGCTCGCTTATCCGGACTTCTCAATAGGGAAGTTCGAACAACAAACGGGGAGTCCGTAAATACAGGATATTACGTGGACTAAAGGAATAAAAACAATGTAAATGGCTGATATTCTAGTTTTTACGGTGCGTACAGTCGGGGCTTTAATCCAACACCTACTTAATAATACTTATTGTATTAAAAATTACGAGCACCTGCTCTGATTACTTGATATGGTCGTGTGATTCATAGGAAAATTCCTTTTTAATTCAAAAAGGTATTGGCATGAATGATCCAACATCGCTTTTCCCCGCTCTGCTAGAGTCGCTTATTGTGTGGAATGTGCTTTGCTTTGAACACTCGGCAGATTTGACTGACCCTGACCGTTTGACTAGATGACACAGTAACCAAGTTTGCTTAAGCACGATTTGTTTGATTTTGATTTTTAGGGCTACTGTTTACCTATTTCTTTTTATAATAATTAGGATTCTTCTCTTTATTACCATCGGCAATGTATTGTGTGCTTTTAGCATTATGTTGCTGTTAGTTACGTATAAAGCAACGAACGTATGAATGACTTGAACTATAAAGAATTGAGCGATTACTACTAAAACAAGTTATCTATTGCATTATTATTAACTATATGTACTTTCATTCTTTGCTAAAAATTTGAAACACGTTTTGTTAATTTGTTTATATGAATATTAAGTATGTTAACCTAATGAAAGTTTTTACAGACATGTTATTCATTGCAATCCAGCCGTATTTTTTTAAAAGTTAAGTTGAGTCATAGAGATTCGATTTTTTAAGCATAACTCGAGGCTGAAACTGCGATCGGAACCTTGCAAAGGAGCCTTTATTGTCCTGACCCGAAATAGTGTTACCTCTAATTTATCTAGATTTGTACGGGTGTTCCACTTGTTTTTGTGTGTTTTCTTATCACTACGGTGCCCAACTACCCTGCGTAAATACAGACGTCCACTGCGTAAACGCATATTCAATGTTTAATATGATTTGTTACATACACAATTAATAATCACCCAAAATTATAAAATTAACACAGAATATGATTATGATATTTCAGTAGAGCTTCTGGAAACAGAAACTCAAAGATAAAAACTCACAGTAGCGAAATCCCAATGATGTATATAATTCTGTAAAAAGCAAGATTAAGAATGTCTCGTAACTTCAGCCACAGGAACAACGAAAATTCGACCTGCAAAGGAAACACTCAATTACTCCAATGAATAAAAAGATTGTACTTAGCTTGATTTTGTGGGAAGTCACGGTGTTTCGATAATGACCTTGGCCCTCCTTCTCCGTTTAGTGGATGACTCTGGTTTTGGCTTGAGTTTCCCCCGTGCGAGTTGTTCATTTGTTGGATGATACGTGTCCTTTGAAGATCCGATGCTGAAGATGCGTTTGGTTTGTTTCTTGAAGTGCTGGAAATGCCCAATTAACGATGATGTTTTCTTGGATGATTCTAATGAGAGACATCTCGAAGCTTGCATTGCCTTAGGAAGCAGACACGTCAGGTTTGTTTCTTGAAGATAGGCACTGCTGAAGTCGCTCACTAAACGATGATACTAAGTTGCTCGAAGAATCTCTTGCTTTTGTCATCGTTGACTTCTGATATGATGCATTATTCTGGTTATTCTATTCTTCGGAAGACGTTGAAGAGTTCTTTTGTATTCTGCCACCAATTTAAGGGCTGTTGCCTTGTGTAATAAGGCACCCTGTGAGGTTATGTTAGACTTGCAATAATCTTACGCTAAGTCGGTTGGTTCTGACTTCCATACTCATTGGAGTGTCTTGGGGTTTGATGATAACTTACGAAGTCAGTATCTTCTCTGGTTAGGACAACGGAGATGTGTTAAACTCATGATGATAGGTTCTAGTAGAAAACACCGAGTATAAAAAATACATCTATTCTTCTGAGATTACAAGATGAAATTGTACAAGTCTGCCAATGATGATGGCTGATTGAGTTCTACATGATGAAGTTCAGATAAATAGGGACAGGTCTTCTAATGACGATGGCTTGATCACTTCTGCCAATGATGATGGCTAATTCTATTCTGACTACCATCTCGGTTACAAATCATAAAGGAAGCAGACAGTAGCTCGAACATATGAACATACACACAGATGACATAGATTACAAATCATGTAGGCCGCTTGAGCTATAGGTCACGGTGTTTGTCTCGAGCAAGAAGCTTGGACTAAAGTTTATAAACAAATGAATGACTACAGGTGACGGCACTAGACATTGACTGATTAGAACACGTCATCTTAGCCTACTTTATTGTATACGTCATCTTAGCCTACTTATGGTCTCTGGTCTGATCACATTCCTGCAAGCAATCTGGTTGACCTCTTGGGTAACTGGTTTTAATTAATCATAGTTTTAGTTTTTTATATATATGGAATAACATTCCATATTTTTACTATGTAACACTTACACGTGTGTGTCCATTAATATTTTCGCATAATAATAATAATAGTAATACGAATCATTTCAAAATTCATTGTGATAGTATTTTAAAGTACAATAATCTATCCATTTCAGTCTTTTAAATAAGGATAACCCTCCTCTCTCTCTCTCTCTCTCTTTTGCCACACGAGATAGTATGTCCTAGTGGTAACTCTCGCCCTCTGTTTGGCCTGGAAGTGTATGTATAAGTATATCTTTAAGGACATTACTACATTTTATGGTAAAACAATAATATACAGTACTAGTTTACAAATAATATCAAGTTTAATGAGATTAAACAGTAACAATAACATCAATAACATCTCTCTCTCTCTCTTTCTGGTGCTAGGGCAATTCGTCCCTGGTGAATTTGTCGTTGCCCAATTCGTCCCGCTCAATTCATCGTTGCTCAATTTGTCCCAGAGCCAATTCGTCGTTGGGCAATTTGTCCCCAAGTTAAAAGACACTAGGTTGTTTAACTGTTTTATTTATTATTTTCCTGTTATGGACAGTTGGAAACAAAAGGTTTTTACTTAGATAGAGTTACTTCTAAAGAATAAACCCTTCCAACAACATGGCTACCTGCAAGATTTTAATTTCAGAGAAAGGGAAAAATAAAGTTGTTGTTGAAGAGAATTATATATATACTAAGAACAAGGAGAGTGCAGATAGACTGAAGATCTACTGGAGGTGTGAAAATCGGGCATGCAAGGCGAGACTTCATACTGATGAAAACTATATAGAGATTAAGAAGGTTGGTATCCACAATCACGCTTCAACAGCCGCAGAGGTAAATGCGAAGACTGTGGTCTCAAATATTAAAGCAAAGTCAATTTCATCTCGTGATGCACCTCGCTCAGTAATTGCTGGTGAAGTTGAAAAGTTAAACGAATGTGTTTTATCACAAATTCCTCGGTTGGAACAACTCAGTAAGAATATCAGACGTTGGAGGCAAGCAGATTTTAATTATCCCGCAACCCCACAAACAAATGTTGGGTTCTCCATTCCAAGTGAATACTCTTGCTTAGACACTAATGAAATTTTTTTAAAGTATGATAGTGGAATCGAAGATTCAAGCAGAATATTCCCACGATTGTTTGCATTGCTATCAAACAAAAGCCAAAACACATATAATAGACTTTTGCCAAAATAAGTGAATTGCTGCAGGACGAAGGCCCAGATTGCATACTTATGGATTTTGAAAAAGCAGCGCATAATGGATTTCTTGAATCGTTTCCTGCCTCAAATTTAGCGTGCTGCTTGTTTCATTTAGGGCAAAATGTGTACAAGCATATAGTTCAAGAAGGAATGAAACGCCGATATCACCAAGCTGACAGTTTTTGCCTTAAAATGCGCTGTTTTGTTGCCCTTGCCTTCTTACCGGTAGATGATGTTGTCGATGGCTACGAGGAACTTGTAGATGATGATGATATGCCACAGTCGGTAGTTTCCTATTTTGAGAATAATTGCATAGGACCCCTTAGAGGAAGAGGAGAGAGGAGGCGACGTCTTGAACCACCATATCCATTAACTATTTGGAATGTTTGGGATAGATGCATGTCTGGGATTGCTAGAACTACAAATAATTTAGAAGCCTACCACAGCGCACTAAAAGGCACAGTGAATATGAGTCATCCAAATATTTGGAAGCTCATAGATGTTTTGAAATGTGAGGAAAGGTTTGCTAGTTCCAAACTGCAGAAATGTATCCAAGGAGATTAGCCAATGAAAAAGAAAAAATATAGAGACATGAATTTGCGTATAAAAATGTCATGGAGAGATATGATCCCAACCAAAATATTACCTTTCTGAAAACAATCGCACACAATCTTACATTTTAGAAATTAAATGCTTAACCAATATTTTTAAGAATTTTATTGTAACTTGTCTACTATTTTCATTATATATTATCTTGTACTATAAATTTGACTGAAAATAAACACTACACTTTTTTTTGTATTTATATTGTAACTTCCCCTTTCCTAAAAAAGATACAATATTAGAAGCAAAGTTTCTAAAAATTACTTTCAAACTAAAATTGTCGTTGGACAGTTCTTTTTTTAAGGAGAAAAGTTTTAAAAAGTACTTTTGAACTAAAATTGTCGTTAGACAATTCTTTTTTTTAAGGAGCAAAGTTTTAAAAAGTACTTTTGAACTAAAATTGCCATTAGACAATTTCTTTTTTGAGGAAGCAAAAAGGGTCCAATATGTAAGACAAAAAAAAAAGGAGTGTCGAGAATGCGAAAATAAATAATTGAACTCGACGATTTGCCCAACGACGAATTGACTTAGGGACAAATTGAGCAACGATCAATTGAGCAACGACGAATTGAGCAACGACGAATTGCCGTCGACGAATTGACCGGACACCCTCTTTCTTACTTATGTATGTTTATTTGTTTTGTAGTATGAATAAATGATTTACCTTATAACTAATTTTCAAATATTAATAAGATTAACTAAAGATAGCAATTCCCAGTCTTTTTATCCACGTGGAGGAAGGTGGGCGGGGAGTAAATGACAGTTTGATATACGTATTGGCGGAGGGGAAGGAGTCGGAGTCTAAGAGTTATTCTCTCTCTCTCACATTATTATTCTCTCTGTCTCAGAAATAATTCATAATTTCACTCTTGAAGGTCAGATATATGATGTTGCCATTCACTGGTCTCTCTCTGTTATTGGCTGTAGGTATATATTTTTAATGGCAAAATGTTTAAGATGACTTTGATATGATATTAATAATATAACCTCAAAGATTAATACAGTAATGGGTTAGTAATTTTAGATATATTTGAAGTAGGATGTTATTAAAGGTATACATTTGGTATCTGAACTTTCAAAATACGCAGTTATAAGCATTTTTAGTGGTGGTTCTAACTATTCGCGGGTTTTAACTATTCACGGGGGTGTCTGGTACACATCCCTGCTGCGTTATTGTTAATTATATTTACTTGCTGTGGTTTACTTTCATTCTTTGCAAAAATTTGAATAAGTGAAGGATATAGGTCTGTGCATTTAGACATATTTAGGCCTCTAAGGAGAGAGGAGCTTATATGCCACAAAAATAAAAAAACATAAAACATTGTTCTAGTCATGCTCTTTCCAATGGTATGACTTATAAGCCCCTGCGCCATTATCTATGAGATTCAGGGTCTCTGTAACACGGTTTTTTGGACTTTGCTCCTTGTCAAAGCATCGAATGTAGCTGAAAGTTGACATATGTATATTTTACAACCACAAACAAATTTTGTCAGCATTATCAATAACCTAACCCCGATAGTTTTAATTTTTAAAGAGTAAAATTGATCTAGCCGACGCCATGGCCAATGATTACGAGCCAAGAGTCGAAAAAATTCACTACGTAAGCAAGGTAAACAAACACCTTTTGACTAAATGTTGCCCCGCCCATCCACCAGACAGAAATTCCATCGGCTCTGAAACCCAAGACTTTATGAATGGCGGAACGATACATAGATGTGGGTGGGGTATCAGTGCTAGCGTAGTAATACTAACTTGTAACCAGTGAGTGGCCACAACAGGTATAGCAGTAATATACATGAATTAAACATTTTAGACCAACTGCTGGAATCCTTGAGGATCATTTAGCACTTCTTACAACTACTCGAGAAATTAGTTTTTATAGCCAGAAGTTAAATTTTCTAATCCAACAATGCCCATGGTAGCCTTCAGTGTTATCCTGAATTATAACAAGGCGAAAGTGGGTGGAGCCTCATGAAGTCACCATTCTGATGATAATTATTGGTGAAGGTTTAAAGCCAATATACGGTACCGGCTATTTTTTTCAGTAAATAGGTAGATAGCCAATAAATAAAAATTGCTTGACATTGGATATAGCAGTTATCAAATCAAGCTTGTCTACTATGTTTTGGTAATTACCAAACTATTCCCTACATCTTGTCAATCTGATTGTGACCTATAAAGTAGACTGTAATTTCTTTGGAAACTTATTTTGGGAGTTAGACTAATAATCGAAGTGTTTTTGTATTTTTAATTAACATACTTTGTTAGTTTGTTCATTATGACAATTATCAGTGGAGAGGTTCCAGAGTTCATAAAGGTGTACTGCTTTGCTTGTAGTTAAATTTGTATGTCATTGTTACCAAAGGTTTAGCCTTCGTTACGTATAGCCAATCATCCGTCAAGAAAGGGGGAAGAAACGACGTCATAAGTTACGTAACGAGTGCGTTCGAAACATTTTCTTTGAGTAAGTTGGCCCGTCTTCAAAAAAGGTCACTTTTACATTATAAGTACCAAATTTATTCAACCTATGTAGTGCCGAATACACTCAAAATTTATGTGTTGATATAATATGTATTCTGAATAAGCGTTATATTTATGAAATGCATAGATAAAAAGTTATTGCGAAAAAAACCGTGTTACAGAGGCCCTGAATCTCATAGTAGGTTGAAAACCAATGTTTTCTTTCATCTGAAAGATTATGGCCAAAATTTGACTCGCGCGGTTAATTAGAAAGGGACTCATGCGACTCGACTCGGTAAAAAAAAGGATACAGAAATACACGCATTGGCCTTCTTGATGGCCAGTCAGAATACCCGACTTGTGCTCACTTTGGCAGAGTAGAGTAATTCCTCCAATCAGTGGTTTCGTATCTTCATTCTTTTAAAGTACTTCCAAGACTACGTGAATGTTTACAGGTCGCTCAGTGTATTGCACTCGTGTTTTTCACTGATTTTTACGTAAATTCAGCGCCCCAGTCGTCATGAGCAAGATGAATTTTCAGAGGATGATGATGATGAGTTGCAGCAGAATCTTTTTGACTATTAAGTCAAATCAGTGGGGGGAAGCAGGGGGAAATGGGCGTTTGGAGCAGATGCAGGATATTCGGGAGGGTGAGTGTTTTTATCATTAATTATTTTGTTTTATTGCCATTTCATTAATGTTTTTATCCCTGTTCATTCAATTTAGTCTTATTTTTTCTAATGCTTATTCATTGCTTTAGGGTAAGATTGTTTTGTTGTTTTTGTTGCTTGGATGCATGCAATTATTATCATCTTTTCTAATATTATTTTGTGGTGATCAATGTGTTACAAAAAATTCTTCTGTTACATTTAATTTTATAACAATGTTTTTTCATTGTACTGTTTAATGTTGCATACTATGAAAATGCTGTTCGTCTGTGCTCCCTTAAGGCAAATTAGGGAATTCATAGGGTTAGGTTATTAAAATGAAACAACATAACAATACAAAAAATACCTTTTTTGTTATTTTTTTACTTAAAACTGTAAATTCCTTCCATTTTGCTATTCTGTGTATGATTTTACTAGGTAACGTTAACTCACAAGTACATTTTAAGTTCATAATCTACAGCTATCCTGTTAAAAGTCCTAACTGACCGATAAAGTCCCTTACCGATTTTTTTCAAAGGCTTTAATCATAGTCCCAAAGGACTCGGTGGCATATGAACATTCAGGTCTTTGGAGCCAAGTTAAGATATCTACCTGGGAAAGCAAGTATCATAGCTGACGCATTATCCCGCACCATACTGCAAAGAACCATTAATTGGACTAAAAGATATAGAAACATCCATGCCTATTGTTAAAACCGGATCTAAACAAGAAAAGTCATTAACCCAAGAGATCGTGAACATTGAATACCTGGGTTAGAGCGCTGAACTGTTACAAACTGAACAAAACAAGGTCAGCAGCTAAGCAAAACACCAATAAAAACACTTCGAACGGAAACAAGGTCAGCAGCTAAGCAAAACAATAAACACTTCGAACGGAAACAAGGGTTAGCAGCTAAGCAAAACAATAAACCCTAAAGCAAAAGTATATTTAAAGTATGTGTATCAGAATTATGTAACCAAATGTAGTATTATATGTAGGTCCGTGACGAGGAAAACCCGAAGAACACAGCAGGTGACTAATGACCAGGTATTAGTAATAATCTCTTTATACCAATTGTCCTAAACTGGTTGCATTCCAATCCATTACATGGTCATCCAGGGTTCTCTATTGTCACAGAAAGCCAAATCACTATTTTACTGGCCTACAATGCTTACAGATATAAAAAGCACATAACTAATTGTAACACGTGTCATGAAAACAAGGGACACACTAAGACACCTGTCAGTTTAGGGCCTATCCTGTGCAAAATCAATCCTTGAAAGAATACACATAGAATTATTAACAGAGTTACGAGTCTGACAGAGGAAATAAACACTTCTTAGTGTTAATAGTTCCCTTAACACGTTATAAACACTTCTTAGTGTTAATAGTTCCCTTGACACGTTATATATGATTAATAGCACTAAAAAACAAATACCGCAATTGAGTGCGCTAGGAATATTTATGAGTGCTAAATCAGTAAACATGGAATTCAACACGTGGTAATCTCTGACTCGGGTGGTGTAAATCAATAGTAATCTCCTTAACTTGTTTTGTGAATTCCTTTCCATTAAGAAAACCAATAATATATTTTGTCACCCAGAGTCAATCAGTTTGGTAGAACGGATAAATAAGAAAGTGTCATGTCTTACGAGTTACACTCATGATATTGGATCCAAACTGGATGATAGCGGTTCTCGCAGTTTTAAATACCTTTATCATTCATATCTTGCATCTATAGAAATGATACCGCAAGTAGCCTTATACGGTACGCCGCTAGAACACTTTTTCCACATATTCAGGCCGACCATAAATTTATCAAATGTATATAAAAAAAATATATAAACAAATAAATAAAATAAAAAGTATGGATACAAGTGGAGTCGATATAATACACTCCGTAAGAAGTTGGAAGGGTTACAAATTATAATAAAAAAGGAATCACGATAAAATCAATAAGCAAAACGTAACTATATGCAGCAAGAGTTTATAAAATATCCAAATACATATGCGTAAAGATTTGAACTCTAACTTAACGCTTTAGTAACGACAAATAAGCTAAAAGTTCAAAAACATATCAAAACCTACTGTGAGGTTATGTAGACTTGCGATAATCTTACGCTAAGTTGGTTGGTTCCAACTTCCATACTCCACTGAGTGTCTTGGGGTTTGATGATAAAACTTACGAAGTCAGTATCTTCTCTGGTTAGGACGACGGAGATGTGTTAAACTCATGATGATAGGTTCTAGTAGAAAACACTGAGTACAAAAATACATCTATTCTTCTGAGATTACAAAATGAAATTGTACAAGTCTGCCAATGATGATGGCTGATTGAATTCTACATGATGAAGCTCAGATAAAAATGAACAGTCTTCTAATGACGATGGCTTGATCGCTTCTGCCCATGATGATGGCTAATTCAATTCTGACTACCATCTCGGTTACAAATCATAAAGGAAGGAGACAGTAGCTCGAACATATGAACATACATACAGATGACATAGATTACAAATCATGTAGGCGGTTTGAATTATAGATCACGGTGGTCGCCTCAAGCAAGACACTTGGGCTATAGTTTACAAACAAATGAATGACCACAGGTGACGGCACTAGACACCGACTGATTATACACATCATCTTAGCCTACTTTATTGTATCACATTCCTGCAAGCAATCTGGTTGACCTCTTGGGTCACTGGTTTTTAATGAATCATAGTTTTAGTTTTTTATATATGTGGAATAACATTCCATATTTTTATTATGTAACACTTACATTTCTACCAATTATTTCACTACCTATCACTAAATCTGTGCTACACTTATTTCACTACTAATCCACTAAATCTGTACTCCCCGGGTCTAGCATTCATCATCCATCTTAGTCTCTTGGATGTTCGCTTCTCCATCTTAGTCTCTTGGATGTTCGCTTCTCTAGAAGATGTCGTCTCAGATAAATTGATCAGATTTATGCAAGAATTTCTTTCTTCTAGCTGAAAACAAACATTTTCTCTATTTCTGCGTTGCAAATTGATTTTATTTTCTCCACAATTTAACATTATTCTACATCTCCGCATATCTTTATATGAAAAGAGTGCTTGAGTAGGATAAAATCTTTCTTCTAATACTACAAATACTTCCTTAAAAGTTTTGTCTAAAATCTCTATATCCAGTGTGACATTACCCAAAGCCTTATTCTGTTTTCCTGCTATTCCTTTTATAAGGAATAGCAGGAAAGACCTTGTATTTCTGTATCTGCAAAGCCTAAATGTTTTGTTAATGTTTGTTTATCTATAATATTTACTGTACTGCCTGTATCAAAGTATTGAGCATCGTTTATCATTAATTCTTGTTTGGATGATAGGTAAATCTTCTTGGCATATTTCTTTATCCTTCACTGAGAATACTATCTTTATTTACTTCAAAAGGCAACTTGAAATTATCTTCCTGACCTACCGTAACTATTTCATTCTCATTTTCTACTGGTAAGGAAGCTCTATTTTGTATTACCCCTTTCTGTAATTGTCACTGAGTCTGATTATTATTTTGGGGTGTACTACTTTGAGCATTATAGTTGGTATTGTTATTTTTGAACCAACAATTTTATGTGACCTGTCCTATTACAATGAGAAGAATACCTTGGTTGCCTACAATTCTGAGTTGTAGTGTGGTTGGAATAACCACAATTGGCACAATTTTGTTCCTGCTTATTATTTTGTGTTTTATTATTATCTCCGGGGCTCTGGCTATGGGTTGGGCTGAATGAACTTGGATTATTATTGTTTGGATTTCCTCTATGCTGTTGAGGCCTATATTTATTATTTCTGTTTGCTTTGAAAAATTTTCCATTACTATTCTTTGGATTATTCCAGTATCTTGTTTGCCCTGTTGTCTATGCTTGAAATTTCTAGATCTGTCTGGAACACTATCTGTCTTCCCTGGAAATTATTCCTTTTATTTCTACCAGGGTTTCCATTATTTAACAAAAAACCTGTAAAATTCTTTTTGTCAGATTGCAGTCCTCTTTTGCACAGTTCCTTTTTCATAAATCTTAAGCTGCTAGACTATGCCTGCTTAGGATCAGGTTCTTGTTTCTTAAAAACTTGTTTTTCTTCCTCCCCGATAGCGTCATATACTATACCATGGACTATGTAGTTCAAAATCTCTCTCATACTTACTAAATCTTTTACATCACGATTAAAAGCATCACAATCGCCAATAACTACTCCAGTTCTTTTTAAATCGATAGTTAAGTTACGGATGGCATTTTCTTTTTTTTAACCATCAGTATGGAGGTTTGCGATACTTTCACCATCATATTTTTGGTGTAAAAACTTACTGAGATTGTACCATCGATCTTGTTGATTAATCGGTTCCCAGATTTCAAAGCACACCTTCTTGAATTCAGCAAATGTTTTAATTTCCTGAAACTTGAATGAATATGCAGTTCAAAATCAAAATCTCTCATACTTACTAAATCTTTTACATCACGATTAAAAGCATCACCAATCGCAATAAACTACTCCGGTTCTTTTTAAATCGATAGTTAAGTTACGGATGGCATTTTCTACATCCAGTATGGAAGTTTGCGATACTGTCACCATCATATTTCTGGTGTAAAACTTACTGAGATTGTACCATCGATCTTGTTGATTAATCGGTTCCCAGATTTCAAAGCACACTTCTTGAATTCAGCAGGTTTTAATTTCCTGAAACTTGAATGAATTGAGAGTGCGATGCACATCTCCCTTTTCTGAACTAACATAGAGTAACGCTTCATCTATTTTCTTGCGTTCATTGGTAATCCCACTGGATGAAATCCGACTTTCGGTCTCTGCTATCCACTGAGCTACCGAATACGCTTCTAACTCAATTTTGTCAGGATGACCCTTTTCTACATTACTGCAAAAGCGTGTAGCCTGTGTTATTACAGCAGCCTGTGCCATTCTAGAATCCCTAGTTTGCACTTGCAATGGGTTAGGAATGTTATTATTGTTAGTAACAATCACATTAGTCATGGGTCTATTTGCTACTGTCGAAAGCGGTACTCTGGGTGGACTTTCGCTATGCGATCATCGTGGGGGAAAATTCGTCTGATTATTTAGTCTCAATCGTCTGTCAGGGGTTGGACGTAGGCTATAATGATTCGAGTCAGGAGTTCTGCTTCTTTGCAACCTAGTAAAAATTTCATGAATGTTACGATTCATACTCCAGCTTGACTGGATATAAAAAATATGATGCATTGTTGTACTTACGTGATCTTCATTTTTGGAGTCTGTTATCCCTATTGCGGTCCCTATCTTGCCTATCTAATTTTCTTATTTCCTAGTGTTTCCTTCCTTCAATCTGGAAAAACATCAACATTAGTACATGTCGTTATTCCTTATTCACACCACTGCACTTTATGAACTGAATGACAATATCTTTATGGTTTAGATTTATCGCAAACAATGAAAGAAGAAAGAAAATTATTTTATCTTACAACTTTACGGCAAAACAAAACAAAAAATTTATCTCAAAGCTGCTTGTTATGAACTATTTTTATAAAAAAGCATTATTATTTAATTGCAGTGTGTGAGAAATTTCTATTTTGATTTATTGTTAGACGTTAATCTATTAGGATACTTCAAGCTTTTCTTCTTTCTTCTGGTTCTGGTTGCACCGAACACTTATGCGTTGTTGTCCTTGCGCTGCCGTGGAAGTTCTCTTGCACTGCTGTTGATGTCTACTGCGCTGCCATTGCTGTGATTCCACTGCCGTTGCTTAGTGCCGGTGGCGTCGCCGTCCGTCGTTTGGGGAAATCGTAGCGATGTATGGAGAATTGGTGCTATCTCAATATTTATGGTAGTTTAGCGCTTGTAGGGTGATTGAAGAAAGTCCGCCGTCTATCGCCTTTCCATGAAGTTTCGCTGCGCGAATTAAAACTCTCTGTCCGCTCCTATGCGTTCTTGCGTTTTCCTTAACGCACTGTCAAGTTAATATGGCTTAAGAATGCGGCGATCCTAATTCAGTATTCTTCGTAGAAATTCACTGTGTTTCATCGCTCTAGCTTTGTTCGCCTTCTCAGCTATTTTGAAGTGTTATGACTTCGTCACGGATACCCAGTCTCGGAGCTGTGGTTTCGTTGTTCTTCATAGCCTTTTTCTTTTTCTTCATTCTTCGAGTTATTAAACTCAGAAATTTCTTCTTTTTGTTATTTTGTTATTTTTCTTTATCGGTGTTTTTGCACTTAGAATCCACAATCGCTGAGCACCAATTTTGTTGTTGATGTCTATGTGTCTTTGTTTGTACTTACGGGTTTCTTTTTATTCTCTTTCTCTCTTCTCTTCTCTTTTATTAATAGTCAGTCTTTCTTCGGTAGTTTGTTGGTAATGTTTGGAAGGTTATCTGTTATATGGGCTAACCTTCAATTATCACCTTGCGATGAGTTTTTCTTTTCTTAGGAACATTGTAGATTAATTTCCTTTCATTCTTCAGTCTCTCAGGAGGTTTTGCTTGGTTACATCGAGGACTCTGGGCAAGTTAAACACCACTTAATTTATCTTACTTATTATCACACTTACTAATTCACAGTTTAACAATTTTACACAACACTGCACAGGGAACAGAGGGTACTGCCATAGCATCCCTGTATAAGGCTTAGATCCTAAACTGAATTTCTCTGAGACCTCAAGTGAAGTCTCAACCTAACTCATACAGTTAAGCTCCTCCTCAACTTCTACTAAGACACATCCTACTACTCTTGAGTGAGTGGCTTTCCTTACTTCCGGTGCCACCCCTAGATTAGCCTTATTGGTTATGTTAATCTACTGAAGGTGTCAAAGTTCAGATTTTCCACTGGAGTTTGCAACTTACTGTTTTGGCAAACTACTGCCTGTGTTTAGTCTCGTTTTCAAAATGCTATTGCTGCAGTCTGATACTGCCACACATCTACTCCCTATCTACCTCTCCTGGTAAAACTCTTTCATTACTCTACCTCACTCTATATATATTTCTACCAGTGGATTTTCCTATCTAATTGTCCCTACATATTTATAGACAGACTCCTGTTGTATTCCTAACAATATTCCCTGGATGGTGCTGAACTCCTACTCCTTCGCT
>NC_087200.1:53684291-53711594 GCF_015104395.2 Macrobrachium nipponense
AGCTTATCTGTTGTTACTAAACACTTGCTGCATATGGTTACGTTTTGCTTATTAATCTTATCGTGATTCCTTTTTTATCATAATTTGTAACCCTTCCAACTTCTTACGGAGTGTATTATATTGACTCCACTTGTATCCATACTTTTTATTTATTTATTTATTTTTTATTATTATTTTTTTTATTTGATAAATTAAATGGTTGGCTTGAATATGTGGAAAAGTGTTCTAGCGGCGTACCGTATTAGGCTATTGCGGTATCAATTCTATAGATACAAGATATGAATGATAAAGGTATTTAAAACCGCGAGAACCGCTATAATCCAGTTCGGATCCAATATCACGAGTGTAACTCGTAAGACATGACACTTTCTTATTTGTCCGTTCTACCAAACCGATTGACTCTGGGTGACAAAATTTATTATTGGTTTTCCTAATGGAAAGGAATTCACACAACGAGTTAAGGAGATTATTATTGATTTACACCACCCGAGTCAGAGATTATCATGTGTTGAATTCCATGTTTACTGATTTAGCACTCATAAATATTCCTAGCGCACTCAATTGCGTTTTTTTTTTTTTTTTTTTTTTTTTTTTTTTTTTTTTAGTGCTATTAATCATATATAACGTGTCAAGGCAACTATTAACACTAAGAGGTGTTTATTTCCTCTGTCAGACTCGTAACTCTGTTAACAATTCTACGTGTATTCTTTCAAGGATTGATTTTGCACGGGATAGGCCCTTAAACTGACAAGTGTCTTAGTGTGTCCCTTGTTTTCATGACATGTGTTACAATTAGTTATGTGCCTTTTATATCTGTAAGCATTGTAGGCCAGTAAAATAGTAATTTGGCTTTCTGTGACATAATAGAGAACCCTGGATGACCATGTAATGGATTGGAATGCAACCAGTTTAGGACAATTGGTATAAAGAGATTATTACTACTACCTGGTTGTTAGTCACCTGCTGTGTTCTTCGGGTTTTCCTCGTCACGGACCTACATATAATATTACATTTGATTACATAATTCTGATACACATACTTTAAATATACTTTTGCTCTAGGGTTTCCTTTTGAAGTGTTTATTGTTTTGCTTAGCTGCTGACCCTTGTTTCTGTTCGAAGTGTTTATTGTTTTGCTTAGCTGCTGACCCTGTTTTGTTCAGTTTGTAACAGTTCAGCGCTCCAACCCAGGTATTCAATGTTCATGATCTCTTGGGTTAATTAATTTTCTTGTTTAGATACAGTTTTAACAATAGGCACGGATGTTTCTATATCTTTTAGTCCAATTAATGGTTCTTTGCAGTATGGTGCGGGATTGCGGGATAATGCATCAGCTATGATATTTGCTTTCCCAGGTAGATATCTTAACTTGGCTCCAAAGACCTGAATGATCATATGCCGCCGAGTTCCTTTGGGACTGTGATTAAAGCCTTTGAAAAACTCGGTAAGGGACTTATGGTCAGTAAGGATTTTATCAGGAAAGCCATAGATTATGAACTTAAAATGTGCTAGTGAGTTAACGATTTCATAGCCCTTCCTCGTCTATTACTGCATATTTACTTTCAGAGGGCTTTAGTTTACGTGAATAAAAAGCTATAGGAAAGAACTGTTTATCATATTGCTGAAGTAGTACCCTCTTACCCTTGGTCTGAGGCGTCTGTTGCAATGAAAAAAAAATCCTTATTTAAATCATGGATTTTTTAAGTTAGGTGAGCTTCATTAATTTCAATTTTATGATATCGAATGCCTGTTGATGTTTTTCAGACCATAATAAATCTACGCCCTTCTTCGTAAGATCTGTTAAAGGAGCTGCCATGATTGAAGAGTTATATATTTACTTACGATTGTAATACCCACTACAGCGCAAAAGTGCTGTATCCCCCTTTTATGTTAATAGGTACCGGAAGTTATGAATAGCCGTCACCTTGCCATGGACTACTTAAGACCTTGACTAGACACACAAAACCTAGATAAACATGTTCGGTTTTAAAATTCACATTTAGATATTTTACTCTGAGATTATTTGTCTTAGTCTCTGTAGCACTAGCTCTAGTTTATGCGAATATACTTCTAAGGTATTAGAAAAGATTACAAGACCAACCATATAAGCATGTAGGGTATCCCCTAAAAGTCTCCAAACACTATATTGTAATCGGGGCGCAACGTAAGCCGGAGGCATACGTAAAAATTGATAATGTCCCTTGAGTGTGCTGAATGCGGTGTATGAGGTACAATCACATAGGTAATGGTATCTGGTGAAAGCCTTTAAGTAAGTGCAAACTGGTGAAAAATTTGTTCTGACCTAACAAAGATAAGATATCGTCGGTACATGGCACTGGAAAACGATCGGGAATCGTTTCCTTGTTTAAGAGACAGAAATCTACGCCGATACGCCAAATCCGATCTTTTTTTTTTTATGTTTAAGGGGAAAAACAAATTTATGGGCTATTTGATTTCCTAACGACTCCTATTACTAACATTTTTCAACTTCGTCATTTATCTCTATTTTTGAAATTTCATTGGGAGTCTATACGAAGGTGCGTATATAGCTTTATGATTGTCCTTAGATCGTATTTTGTGTTCAATGACATCCGTTTCCCCCCAGAGATCACTCGCTAGTGGAGAAACATCCTAGTATTCAGATAAAAGATAAAAAAAAATTTCTGCTGAATCACCTCTGCTTGAATGACTTTACGGATATTACTTTAGATAGAGTATAAGAGAGATTCATCTACGACTGGTCAGGTGTGATTAAAAATTAGCAACAATAAAAAATCCGATATTTATATGTATAGGTTTTGTAGATCACTAGATTTAACTTGTTGCTGCCAGTCAACCGTGTATAGGTCTTTGTTCGCTGAAATCGTTGTATTTCAGAGTGTCTGGAAGGATTAAAATTTCAGATCCCAGCAAAGTCATTTTACAAGCTCTAAGACATTCGAGGGTGCATGCGTCTCGAGATTTTGCGTGCAAACTGCGACTGCGGCTGTGGGAGAATTCTGTTGGGTCGCTTGAACAATATCACGATTTATGAGATAAGTGATTGGTTCCTCTATACAAGTTATTATTTGATTAACTGTCTCTTTTTGTTCAAAACGGATTTTAATATGTTGGAAGGTTTATAGAATTTTCCTTTGATAAACACGCCTTATTTGGCAGGAGGTAAGATAATGTTTTGTATACCCATAGATGGATATCTTACAATTACGCTAGATATAGATCAATGTTTTTTTTAACTATAGAGGTATCTGTAAGCGCTCGCTTATCCGGACTTCTCAATAGGGAAGTTCGAACAACAAACGGGGAGTCCGTAAATACAGGATATTACGTGGACTAAAGGAATAAAAACAATGTAAATGGCTGATATTCTAGTTTTTACGGTGCGTACAGTCGGGCTTAATCCAACACTACTTATAATAACTTATTGTATTAAAATTACGAGCACCTGCTCTGATTACTTGATATGGTCGTGTGATTCATAGGAAAATTCCTTTTTAATTCAAAAAGGTATTGGCATGAATGATCCAACATCGCCCCCGCTCTGCTAGAGTCGCTTATTGTGTGGAATGTGCTTTGCTTTGAACACTCGGCAGATTTGACTGACCCTGACCGTTTGACTAGATGACACAGTAACCAAGTTTGCTTAAGCACGATTTGTTTGATTTTGATTTTTAGGGCTACTGTTTACCTATTTCTTTTTATAATAATTAGGATTCTTCTCTTTATTACCATCGGCAATGTATTGTGTGCTTTTAGCATTATGTTGCTGTTAGTTACGTATAAAGCAACGAACGTATGAATGACTTGAACTATAAAGAATTGAGCGATTACTACTAAAACAAGTTATCTATTGCATTATTATTAACTATATGTACTTTCATTCTTTGCTAAAAATTTGAAACACGTTTTGTTAATTTGTTTATATGAATATTAAGTATGTTAACCTAATGAAAGTTTTTACAGACATGTTATTCATTGCAATCCAGCCGTATTTTTTTAAAAGTTAAGTTGAGTCATAGAGATTCGATTTTTTAAGCATAACTCGAGGCTGAAACTGCGATCGGAACCTTGCAAAGGAGCCTTTATTGTCCTGACCTGAAATAGTGTTACCTCTAATTTATCTAGATTTGTACGGGTGTTCCACTTGTTTTTGTGTGTTTTCTTATCACTACGGTGCCCAACTACCCTATCCATGCATCTGCGTAAATACAGACGTCCACTGCGTAAACGCATATTCAATGTTTAATATGATTTGTTACATACACAATTAATAATCACCCAAAATTATTATAAAATTAACACAGAATATGATTATGATATTTCAGTAGAGCTTCTGGAAACAGAAACTCAAAGATAAAACTCACAGTAGCGAAATCCCAATGATGTATATAATTCTGTAAAAAGCAAGATTAAGAATGTCTCGTAACTTCAGCCACAGGAACAACGAAAATTCGACCTGCAAAGGAAACACTCAATTACTCCAATGAATAAAAAGATTGTACTTAGCTTGATTTTGTGGGAAGTCACGGCGTTTCGATAATGACCTTGGCCCTCCTTCTCCATTTAGTGGATGAACTCTGGTTTTTGGCTTGAGTTTCCCCCTCCCCCGTGCGAGTTGTTCATTTGTTGGATGATACGTGTCCTTTGAAGATCCGATGCTGAAGATGCGTTTGGTTTGTTTCTTGAAGTGCTGGAAATGCCCAATTAACGATGATGTTTTCTTGGATGATTCTAATGAGAGACATCTCGAAGCTTGCATTGCCTTAGGAAGCAGACACGTCAGGTTTGTTTCTTGAAGATAGGCACTGCTGAAGTCGCTCACTAAACGATGATACTAAGTTGCTCGAAGAATCTCTTGCTTTTGTCATCGTTGACTTCTGATATGATGCATTATTCATTATTCTGGTTATTCTATTCTTCGGAAGACGTTGAAGAGTTCTTTTGTATTCTGCCACCAATTTAAGGGCTGTTGCCTTGTGTAATAAGGCACCCTGTGAGGTTATGTTAGACTTGCAATAATCTTACGCTAAGTCGGTTGGTTCTGACTTCCATACTCATTGGAGTGTCTTGGGGTTTGATGATAACTTACGAAGTCAGTATCTTCTCTGGTTAGGACAACGGAGATGTGTTAAACTCATGATGATAGGTTCTAGTAGAAAACACTGAGTATAAAAAATACATCTATTCTTCTGAGATTACAAGATGAAATTGTACAAGTCTGCCAATGATGATGGCTGATTGAGTTCTACATGATGAAGTTCAGATAAATAGGGACAGGTCTTCTAATGACGATGGCTTGATCACTTCTGCCAATGATGATGGCTAATTCTATTCTGACTACCATCTCGGTTACAAATCATAAAGGAAGCAGACAGTAGCTCGAACATATGAACATACACACAGATGACATAGATTACAAATCATGTAGGCCGCTTGAGCTATAGGTCACGGTGTTTGTCTCAAGCAAGAAGCTTGGACTAAAGTTTATAAACAAATGAATGACTACAGGTGACGGCACTAGACATTGACTGATTAGAACACGTCATCTTAGCCTACTTTATTGTATACGTCATCTTAGCCTACTTATGGTCTCTGGTCTGATCACATTCCTGCAAGCAATCTGGTTGACCTCTTGGGTCACTGGTTTCAATTAATCATAGTTTTAGTTTTTTATATATATGGAATAACATTCCATATTTTTACTATGTAACACTTACACATGTGTGTGTCTATTAATATTTTCGCATAATAATAATAATAGTAATACGAATCATTTCAAAATTCATTGTGATAGTATTTTAAAGTACAATAATCTATCCATTTCAGTCTTTTAAATAAGGATAACCCTCCTCTCTCTCTCTCTCTCTTTTGCCACACGAGATAGTATGTCCTAGTGGTAACTCTCGCCCTCTGTTTGGCCTGGAAGTGTATGTATAAGTATATCTTTAAGGACATTACTACATTTTATGGTAAAACAATAATATACAGTACTAGTTTACAAATAATATCAAGTTTAATGAGATTAAACAGTAACAATAACATCAATAACATCTCTCTCTCTCTCTTTCTTACTTATGTATGTTTATTTGTTTTGTAGTATGAATAAATGATTTACCTTATAACTAATTTTCAAATATTAATAAGATTAACTAAAGATAGCAATTCCCAGTCTTTTTATCCACGTGGAGGAAGGTGGGCGGGGAGTAAATGACAGTTTGATATACGTATTGGCGGAGGGGAAGGAGTCGGAGTCTAAGAGTTATTCTCTCTCTCTCACATTATTATTCTCTCTGTCTCAGAAATAATTCATAATTTCACTCTTGAAGGTCAGATATATGATGTTGCCATTCACTGGTCTCTCTCTGTTATTGGCTGTAGGTATATATTTTTAATGGCAAAATGTTTAAGATGACTTTGATATGATATTACGGGTAGGCTCCACTTTTGGGGGGTGCCGATCGTAAAAATATTTGCCAAAAATACACTAATCAAGACAGGCTAATGAAATTTTCAGGCATTATTAGCACTATAATAATGCATATTCCCTGTGAGTTTTTATCATCCTACAGGGAAAATTAATGATTTTATGAAAAAAAATGTGAAAAAACAGAAATTTTCGGCACCCCTCGTACTGAAGGTTATTTGGTGATTGGTGAGAAACTACAGTCTTGAATAGAAATTCGGTCTGACAAAATGTTGGTATATCCACCTGGAACATGCACAAAAAAAATTATCAAAATAGAACAGTAAATAAGCACGTAATAACAAAAAAAGAGCAACAACTTCGTAAGTTCAGGCGAAAGCCTGCCGAAAAATCAGACTATAGCTAGGAAATATTCAGGAAAAATTCAAATCTCGATTTTAGGGACAAAACCTTTTGAGAGTTTGTAGTTATTATGTCACTTGATAGCCTAAAACATCTAAAAATTATATTATTTAGGACAATCAATGAAAACCCACCTCCAAAAAAGAAAAAAAAAAAAAAAAAAAAAAAAAAAAAGGGAAAAAAAAAAAAAAAAGGGTGGGGGTGGTTTTTTTCTTTGATTGTCCTAAATAATATAATTTTTAGATGTTTTAGGCTATCAAGTGACATAATAACTACAAACTCTCAAAAGGTTTTGTCCCTAAATCGAGATTTGAATTTTTCCTGAATATTTCTTCCTAGCTATAGTCTGATATTTCGTCAGGGCTTTCGCTGAACTTACAAAGTTGTTGCTCTTTTTTTTGTTATTACGTGCTTATTTTACTGTTCTATTTTGATAATTTTTTTTGTGCATGTTCCAGGTGGATATACCAACATTTTGTCAGACCGAATTTCTATTCAGACTGTAGTTTCTCACCAATCACCAAATAACCTTCAGTACGAGGGGCCGGAAATTTTCCGTTTTTTCACTTTTTTTTCATAAAATCATTAATTTTCCCTGTAGGATGATAAAACTCACAGGGAATATGCATTAT
Organism: Macrobrachium nipponense; assembly: GCF_015104395.2. Taxonomy (NCBI): domain Eukaryota; kingdom Metazoa; phylum Arthropoda; class Malacostraca; order Decapoda; family Palaemonidae; genus Macrobrachium; species Macrobrachium nipponense. The sequence goes on from NC_087200.1 coordinate 53,691,749, forward strand.
TATAGTGCTAATAATGCCTGAAAATTTCATTAACCTGTCTTGATTAGTGTATTTTTGGCAAATATTTTTTACTATCGGCACCCCCCAAAGTGGTAGCCTACCCTTAATAATATAACCTCAAAGATTAATACAGTAATGGGTTAGTAATTTTGTTTTAGATATATTTGAAGTAGGATGTTTATTAAAGGTATACATTTGGTATCTGAACTTTCAAAATACGCATTTGTTATAAGCCATTTTTAGTGTGGGTGTTTCTAACTATTCGCGGGTTTTTAACTATTCACGGGGGTGTCTGGTACACATCCCTGCTGCGTTATTGTTAATTATATTTACTTGCTGTGGTTTACTTTCATTCTTTGCAAAAATTTGAATAAGTGAAGGATATAGGTCTGTGCATTTAGACATATTTAGGCCTCTAGGAGAGGAGCTTATATGCCACAAAAATAAAAACATAAAACATTGTTCTAGTCATGCTCTTTCCAATGGTATGACTTATAAGCCCCTGCGCCATTATCTATGAGATTCAGGGTCTCTGTAACACGGTTTTTTGGACTTTGCTCCTTGTCAAAGCATCGAATGTAGCTGAAAGTTGACATATGTATATTTTACAACCACAAACAAATTTTGTCAGCATTATCAATAACCTAACCCCGATAGTTTTAATTTTTAAAGAGTAAAAATGATCTAGCCGACGCCATGGCCAATGATTACGAGCCAAGAGTCGAAAAAATTCACTACGTAAGCAAGGTAAACAAACACCTTTTGACTAAATGTTGCCCCGCCCATCCACCAGACAGAAATTCCATCGGCTCTGAAACCCAAGACTTTATGAATGGCGGAACGATACATAGATGTGGGTGGGGTATCAGTGCTAGCGTAGTAATACTACTGTAACAGTAGTGCCACAACAGTATAGCAGTAATATACATGAATTAAACATTTAGACCAACTGCTGGAATCCTTGAGGATCATTTAGCACTTCTTACAACTACTCGAGAAATTAGTTTTTATAGCCAGAAGTTAAATTTTCTAATCCAACAATGCCCATGGTAGCCTTCAGTGTTATCCTGAATTATAACGAGGCGAAAGTGGGTGGAGCCTCATGAAGTCACCATTCTGATGATAATTATTGGTGAAGGTTTAAAGCCAATATACGGTACCGGCTATTTTTTTCAGTAAATAGGTAGATAGCCAATAAATAAAAATTGCTTGACATTGGATATAGCAGTTATCAAATCAAGCTTGTCTACTATGTTTTTGGTAATTACCAACTATTCCCTACATCTTGTCAATCTGATTGTGACCTATAAAGTAGACTGTAATTTCTTTGGAAACTTATTTTGGGAGTTAGACTAATAATCGAAGTGTTTTTGTATTTATTAACATACTTTGTTAGTTTGTTCATTATGACAATTATCAGTGGAGAGGTTCCAGAGTTCATAAAGGTGTACTGCTTTGCTTGTATTTAAATTTGTATGTCATTGTTACCAAAGGTTTAGCCTTCGTTACGTATAGCCAATCATCCGTCAAGAAAGGGGGAAGAAACGACGTCATAAGTTACGTAACGAGTGCGTTCGAAACCTTTTCTCTGAGTAAGTTGGCCCGTCTTCAAAAAAGGTCACTTTTACATTATAAGTACCAAATTTATTCAACCTATGTAGTGCCGAATACACTCAAAATTTATGTGTTGATATAATATGTATTCTGAATAAGCGTTATATTTATGAAATGCATAGATAAAAAGTTATTGCGAAAAAACCGTGTTACAGAGGCCCTGAATCTCATAGTAGGTTGAAAACCAATGTTTTCTTCATCTGAAAGATTATGGCCAAAATTGACTCGCGCGGTTAATTAGAAAGGGACTCATGCGACTCGACTCGGTAAAAGGATACAGAAATACACGCATTGGCCTTCTTGATGGCCAGTCAGAATACCCGACTTGTGCTCACTTTGGCAGAGTAGAGTAATTCCTCCAATCAGTGGTTTCGTATCTTCATTCTTTTAAAGTACTTCCAAGACTACGTGAATGTTTACAGGTCGCTCAGTGTATTGCACTCGTGTTTTTCACTGATTTTTACGTAAATTCAGCGCCCCAGTCGTCATGAGCAAGATGAATTTTCAGAGGATGATGATGATGAGTTGCAGCAGAATCTTTTTGACTATTAAGTCAAATCAGTGGGGGGAAGCAGGGGGGAAATGGGCGTTTGGAGCAGATGCAGGATATTCGGGAGGGTGAGTGTTTTTATCATTAATTATTTTGTTTTATTGCCATTTCATTAATGTTTTTATCCCTGTTCATTCAATTTAGTCTTATTTTTTCTAATGCTTATTCATTGCTTTAGGGTAAGATTGTTTGTTGTTTTTGTTTGCTTGGATGCATGCAATTATTATCATCTTTTTCTAATATTATTTTGTGGTGATCAATGTGTTACAAAAAATTCTTCTGTTACATTTAATTTTATAACAATGTTTTTTCATTGTACTGTTTAATGTTGCATACTATGAAAATGCTGTTCGTCTGTGCTCCTTTAAGGCAAATTAGGGAATTCATAGGGTTAGGTTATTAAAATGAAACAACGTAACAATACAAAAAATACCTTTTTTGTTATTTTTTTACTTAAAACTGTAAATTCCTTCCATTTTGCTATTCTGTGTATGATTTTACTAGGTAACGTTAACTCACAAGTACATTTTAAGTTCATAATCTACAGCTATCCTGTTAAAGTCCTAACTGACCATAAGTCCCTTACCGATTTTTTCAAAGGCTTTAATCATAGTCCCAAAGGAACTCGGTGGCATATGAACATTCAGGTCTTTGGAGCCAAGTTAAGATATCTACCTGGGAAAGCAAGTATCATAGCTGACGCATTATCCCGCACCATACTGCAAAGAACCATTAATTGGACTAAAAGATATAGAAACATCCATGCCTATTGTTAAAACCGGATCTAAACAAGAAAAGTCATTAACCCAAGAGATCGTGAACATTGAATACCTGGGTTAGAGCGCTGAACTGTTACAAACTGAACAAAACAAGGTCAGCAGCTAAGCAAAACAATAAACACTTCGAACGGAAACAAGGTCAGCAGCTAAGCAAAACAATAAACACTTCGAACGGAAACAAGGGTTAGCAGCTAAGCAAAACAATAAACCCTAAAGCAAAAGTATATTTAAAGTATGTGTATCAGAATTATGTAACCAAATGTAGTATTATATGTAGGTCCGTGACGAGGAAAACCCGAAGAACACAGCAGGTGACTAATGACCAGGTATTAGTAATAATCTCTTTATACCAATTGTCCTAAACTGGTTGCATTCCAATCCATTACATGGTCATCCAGGGTTCTCTATTGTCACAGAAAGCCAAATCACTATTTTACTGGCCTACAATGCTTACAGATATAAAAAGCACATAACTAATTGTAACACATGTCATGAAAACAAGGGACACACTAAGACACCTGTCAGTTTAGGGCCTATCCTGTGCAAAATCAATCCTTGAAAGAATACACGTAGAATTATTAACAGAGTTACGAGTCTGACAGAGGAAATAAACACTTCTTAGTGTTAATAGTTCCCTTAACACGTTATAAACACTTCTTAGTGTTAATAGTTCCCTTGACACGTTATATAGAATTAATAGCACTAAAAAACAAATACCGCAATTGAGTGCGCTAGGAATATTTATGAGTGCTAAATCAGTAAACATGGAATTCAACACGTGGTAATCTCTGACTCGGGTGGTGTAAATCAATAGTAATCTCCTTAACTTGTTTTGTGAATTCCTTTCCATTAAGAAAACCAATAATATATTTTGTCACCCAGAGTCAATCGGTTTGGTAGAACGGATAAATAAGAAAGTGTCATGTCTTACGAGTTACACTCATGATGTTGGATCCAAACTGGATGATAGCTGTTCTCGCAGTTTTAAATACCTTTATCATTCATATCTTGCATCTATAGAAATGATACCGCAAGTAGCCTTATACGGTACGCCGCTAGAACACTTTTTCCACATATTCAGGCCGACCATTAATTTATCAAATGTATATAAAAAAAATATATAAACAAATAAATAAAATAAAAAGTATGGATACAAGTGGAGTCGATATAATACACTCCGTAAGAAGTTGGAAGGGTTACAAATTATAATAAAAACAGGAATCACGATAAAAATCAAACAATAAGCCAAAACGATAACTATATGCAGCAAGAGTTTATAAAATATCCAAATACATATGCGTAAAGATTTGAACTCTAACTTAACGCTTTAGTAACGACAAATAAGCTAAAAGTTCAAAAACATATCAAAACCTACTGTGAGGTTATGTTAGACTTGCGATAATCTTACGCTAAGTTGGTTGGTTCCAACTTCCATACTCACTGGAGTGTCTTGGGGTTTGATGATAACTTACGAAGTCAGTATCTTCTCTGGTTAGGACGACGGAGATGTGTTAAACTCATGATGATAGGTTCTAGTAGAACACACTGAGTACAAAAATACATCTATTCTTCTGAGATTACAAAATGAAATTGTACAAGTCTGCCAATGATGATGGCTGATTGAATTCTACATGATGAAGCTCAGATAAAAATGAACAGTCTTCTAATGACGATGGCTTGATCGCTTCTGCCCATGATGATGGCTAATTCAATTCTGACTACCATCTCGGTTACAAATCATAAAGGAAGGAGACAGTAGCTCGAACATATGAACATACATACAGATGACATAGATTACAAATCATGTAGGCGGTTTGAATTATAGATCACGGTGGTCGCCTCAAGCAAGACACTTGGGCTATAGTTTACAAACAAATGAATGACCACAGGTGACGGCACTAGACACTGACTGATTATACACATCATCTTAGCCTACTTTATTGTATCACATTCCTGCAAGCAATCTGGTTGACCTCTTGGGTCACTGGTTTTTAATGAATCATAGTTTTAGTTTTTTATATATGTGGAATAACATTCCATATTTTTATTATGTAACACTTACATTTCTACCAATTATTTCACTACTATCCACTAAATCTGTGCTACCACTTATTTCACTACTATCCACTAAATCTGTACTCCCCGGGCTAGCATTATCATCCATCTTAGTCTCTTGGATGTTCGCTTCTCCATCTTAGTCTCTTGGATGTTCGCTTCTCTAGAAGATGTCGTCTCAGATAAATTGATCAGATTTATGCAAGAATTTCTTTCTTCTAGCTGAAAACAAACATTTTCTCTATTTCTGCGTTGCAAATTGATTTTATTTTCTCCACAATTTAACATTATTCTACATCTCCGCATATCTTTATATGAAAAGAGTGACCCGTTGCAGTAGGATAAAATCTTTCTTCTAATACTACAAATACTTCCTTAAAAGTTTTGTCTAAAATCTCTATATCCAGTGTGACATTACCCAAAGCCTTATTCTGTTTTCCTGCTATTCCTTTTATAAGGAATAGCAGGAAAGACCTTGTATTTCTGTATCTGCAAAGCCTAAATGTTTTGTTAATGTTTGTTTATCTATAATATTTACTGTACTGCCTGTATCAAAGTATTGAGCATCGTTTATCATTAATTCTTGTTTGGATGATAGGTAAATCTTCTTGGCATATTTCTTTATCCTTCACTGAGAATACTATCTCTTTATTTACTTCAAAAGGCAACTTGAAATTATCTTCCTGACCTACCGTAACTATTTCATTCTCATTTTCTACTGGTAAGGAAGCTCTATTTTGTATTACCCCTTTCTGTAATTGTCACTGAGTCTGATTATTATTTTGGGGTGTACTACTTTGAGCATTATAGTTGGTATTGTTATTTTTGAACCAACAATTTTATGTGACCTGTCCTATTACAATGAGAAGAATACCTTGGTTGCCTACAATTCTGAGTTGTGGTGTGGTTGGAATAACCACAATTGGCACAATTTTGTTCTGCTTATTATTTGTGTTTTATTATTATCTCCATCCAACTCCTCCTACTCGGGGGAGGGGGGCTCTGGCTATTGGGTTTGGGTGCTGAATGAACTTGGATTATTATTGTTTGGATTTCCTCTATGCTGTTGAGGCCTATATTTATTATTTCTGTTTGCTTTGAAAAATTTTCCATTACTATTCTTTGGATTATTCCTAGTATCTTGTTTGCCCTGTTGTCTATGCTTGAAATTTCTAGATCTGTCTGGAACACTATCTGTCCTTCCCTGGAAATTATTCCTATTTCTACCAGGGTTTCCATTATTTACAAAACCTGTAAATTCTTTTGTCAGATGCAGTCCTCTTTTGCACAGTTCCTTTTTCATAAATCTTAAAGCTGCTAGACTATCCTGCTTAGGATCAGGTTCTTGTTTCTTAAAAACTTGTTTTTCTTCCTCCCCGATAGCGTCATATACTATACCATGGACTATGTAGTTCAAAATCTCTCTCATACTTACTAAATCTTTTACATCACGATTAAAAGCATCACAATCGCCAATAACTACTCCAGTTCTTTTTAAATCGATAGTTAAGTTACGGATGGCATTTTCTACATCAGTATGGAGGTTTGCGATACTTTCACCATCATATTTCTGGTGTAAAAACTTACTGAGATTGTACCATCGATCTTGTTGATTAATCGGTTCCCAGATTTCAAAGCACACCTTCTTGAATTCAGCAAATGTTTTAATTTCCTGAAACTTGAATGAATATGCAGTTCAAAATCTCTCTCATACTTACTAAATCTTTTACATCACGATTAAAAGCATCACAATCGCCAATAACTACTCCGGTTCTTTTTAAATCGATAGTTAAGTTACGGATGGCATTTTCTACATCAGTATGGAAGTTTGCGATACTGTCACCATCATATTTCTGGTGTAAAAACTTACTGAGATTGTACCATCGATCTTGTTGATTAATCGGTTCCCAGATTTCAAAGCACACCTTCTTGAATTCAGCAGGTTTTAATTTCCTGAAACTTGAATGAATTGAGAGTGCGATGCACATCTCCCTTTTCTGAACTAACATAGAGTAACGCTTCATCTATTTTCTTGCGTTCATTGGTAATCCCACTGGATGAAATCCGACTTTCGGTCTCTGCTATCCACTGAGCTACCGAATACGCTTCTAACTCAATTTTGTCAGGATGACCCTTTTCTACATTACTGCAAAAGCGTGTAGCCTGTGTTATTACAGCAGCCTGTGCCATTCTAGAATCCCTAGTTTGCACTTGCAATGGGTTAGGAATGTTATTATTGTTAGTAACAATCACATTAGTCATGGGTCTATTTGCTACTGTCGAAAGCGGTACTCTGGGTGGACTTTCGCTATGCGATCATCGTGGGGGAAAATTCGTCTGATTATTTAGTCTCAATCGTCTGTCAGGGGTTGGACGTAGGCTATAATGATTCGAGTCAGGAGTTCTGCTTCTTTGCAACCTAGTAAAAATTTCATGAATGTTACGATTCATACTCCAGCTTGACTGGATATAATTTAAAAAAATAGATGCATTGTTGTACTTACGTGATCTTCATTTTTGGAGTCTGTTATCCCTATTGCGGTCCCTATCTTGCCTATCTAATTTTCTTATTTCCTAGTGTTTCCTTCCTTCAATCTGGAAAAACATCAACATTAGTACATGTCGTTATTCCTTATTCACACCACTGCACTTTATGAACTGAATGACAATATCTTTATGGTTTAGATTTATCGCAAACAATGAAAGAAGAAAGAAAATTATTTTATCTTACAACTTTACGGCAAAACAAAACAAAAAATTTATCTCAAAGCTGCTTGTTATGAACTATTTTTATAAAAGCATTATTATTTAATTGCAGTGTGTGAGAAATTTCTATTTTGATTTATTGTTAGACGTTAATCTATTAGGATACTTCAAGCTTTTCTTCTTTCTTCTGGTTCTGGTTGCACCGAACACTTATGCGTTGTTGTCCTTGCGCTGCCGTGGAAGTTCTCTTGCACTGCTGTTGACGTCTACTGCGCTGCCATTGCTGTGATTCCACTGCCGTTGCTTAGTGCCGGTGGCGTCGCCGTCCGTCGTTTGGGGAAATCGTAGCGATGTATGGAGAATTGGTGCTATCTCAATATTTATGGTAGTTTAGCGCTTGTAGGGTGATTGAAGAAATCCGCCGTCTATCGCCTTTCCATGAAGTTTCGCTGCGCTGAATTTAAAATCTTCTCTGTCCGCTCCTATGCGTTCTTGCGTTTTCCTTTAACGCACTGTCAAGTTAATATGGCTTAAGAATGCGGCGATCCTAATTCAGTATTCTTCGTAGAAATTCACTGCGTTTCATCGCTCTAGCTTTGTTCGCCTTCTCAGCTATTTTGAAGTGTTATGACTTCGTCAGCGGATACCCAGTCTCGGAGCTGTGTTTCGTTGTTCTTCATAGCCTTTTTCTTTTTCTTCATTCTTCGAGTTATTAAACTCAGAAATTTCTTCTTTTTGTTATTTTGTTATTTTTCTTTATCGGTGTTTTGCACTTAGAATCCACAATCGCTGAGCACCAATTTTGTTGCGATGTCTATGTGTCTTTGTTTGTACTTACGGGTTTCTTTTTATTCTCTTTCTCTCTTCTCTTCTCTTTTATTAATAGTCAGTCTTTCTTCGGTAGTTTGTTGGTAATGTTTGGAAGGTTATCTGTTATATGGGCTAACCTTCAATTATCACTTGCGATGAGTTTTTCTTTTCTTAGGAACATTGTAGATTAATTTCTTTTCATTCTTCAGTCTCTCAGGAGGTTTTGCTTGGTTACATCGAGGACTCTGGGCAAGTTAAACACCACTTAATTTATCTTACTTATTATCACACTTACTAATTCACAGTTTAACAATTTTACACAACACTGCACAGGGAACAGAGGTACTGCCATAGCATCCCTGTATAAGGCTTAGATCCTAACTGAATTTCTCTGAGACCTCAAGTGAAGTCTCAACCTAACTCATACAGTTAAGCTCCTCCTCAACTTCTACTAAGACACATCCTACTACTTCTTGAGTGAGTGGCTTTCCTTACTTCCGGTGCCACCCCTAGATTAGCCTTATTGGTTATGTTAATCTACTGAAGGTGTCAAAGTTCAGATTTTCCACTGGAGTTTGCAACTTACTGTTTTGGCAAACTACTGCCTGTGTTTAGTCTCGTTTTCAAAACTGCTATTGCTGCAGTCTGATACTGCCACACATCTACTCCCTTTTCTACCTCTCCTGGTAAACTCTTTCATTACTCTACCCTCACTCTATATATATTTCTACCAGTGGATTTTCCTATCTAATTGTCCCTACATATTTATAGACAGACTCCTGTTGTATTCCTAACAATATCCCCTGATGGTGCTGAACTCCTACTCTTCGCTGCGACCTCTTTGTCGTCTCGATGCATCAAGGTACAATGGTTAGGAGCCTTACAGATCGCACAACTTATCTTGCTCTTGCAAATGGGTGCCACGTTCCCCTTGACCAAACATCTGTAACATCTACCTTTACTAAGAAGGAAGTCTTGCTTTGATTTATGTCTTTCTTGGTTAAACTAGAACATTTCTTGAAGCTGTGGCCTTTCCTTCCACAAAATTCGCATACTGCAACTGTCCCACTAGACCCATTGCTTGTCATGAAGGTCTTGCTAGATTGTTGGATCTTCTTACCTAAAGCAGCTACAGGCTGCTTACTCATGCTGTCAGATAGTTTTTGCTGCTCTTGTATCCTTTCAATGTATAAGGACTCGTTGACTACAAATTCGACTAAGTCATGAAAGGTAGCTGGGGTCTTCTGAATCATTCTCTCTTTAGCTTCATTTCTTTCCCATCTTCTGCGGACATCAATTGGCAGCTTCTCAACACAGGTCCTAATATCCAATGGATGGCACATTACAGTGACTGGGTCTTTATTTATACCCCCGCCAGCAATTGCATACTCACATTCTCATATCATAACTCCATAATCATATAATTCTTTCGCAGTTTTTACAGGTTTGTGAGCCCAGATCTTATCAAGATAAGATCGAGTGAGGTCATGGCCATCCCTTTACCGATTTTCCAACGCTGCCCTTGCCTTAACATATCCCAAAGCTGGCTCTAAGTATTTGCAAAACTGAATGCATTTCAATTTTAAAATTGAAGTTAAGCCTACACCCTGGATCATCTGTATTTGTACTAACAACATAGTCAAAAGTATCAATAAATTTCCTATACCAAGTTACATCGTCACTGAAGATGGGAATTTTGGTAAGTGGCAACACTATTTGACGTTGTTGTTCAATAATTACCTATGTCAGCCTCTGCATTTGGTACAGAGACTCCTCCATAATTGATTGGTTTGTAACTGCCATATCCAGAGGTATTGTGGGCGGTGGTGGGTGATGCATTCTCGTGTTGGTGAAAGGAGGGGTCAATGGATTGAGGCTGGATATGGGTGTTGCAGTTGAAGCCCTGTTTTTCAAAATAGTCTTGGGTAGTGAGGCAGACAAAATCTTAATATCCTTTGTTGTGGTGAAATTATATCCTCCGATTGCTCAACATGGTCCACAGCACATAATTTTCTTTAAGAAGGCAACAATGGTAGGAATTTTAGGCACTGAAATTTTATTACAAACCAGAAATCAACTTGTATTTACCTTAAATCTTGTTGGTAGTTGCCAAACGCAGACATGAGAACTAACCTAGCATTCTTATATAACTCCTATACACATTTGGCCAAACATGCAAATTAACTTATATAAGATACTTAGCTGGTTCGTCGTCTTCAGGAAGATAAGTACACTTAATTACATAGTATAACCAATACAGAATAGCAGCGCTCGCCACTATTGGGATCCAAGAATGTCCCCTTAAATTGCCATGTGTGCACAGTAACCCGGACAGCCACACATTACCCCAACATTAAGGCAGAAAATAAAAACGGAGGGAAACTCTTGTCGCATTTACGAAATACAGGCGAAAAAATATCACTTATAATTAAAAATAACTAATACTCATTAATTAGTAAATCACAAAATCTAAAGTAAAGTTAATGATAAAGAAATTAACACCTTTTCTTTTAATGGAAATGAAAATTAAATGTGTCATTTTATGACATTCTCGGGCTAAGCCAAAAATAATTAAAAAAATTAAGCAACAAAAAAGGGTGATTTCTCACATAAGAATTAAACTTAACTTACAGAGCTCCTTGTTTTATGAGCTCCCTCCTCTCTAGTGTAGCTCTACTTTTGCTAGCACATTGAGGACGTCTTTCAATAATTTGACCAGGAGGATGAGGCATTTCAGAACTAGGAACATCAGTGTTCACATTATCATCAAGATTACCTATAAGTTCCTCATTCACTGGTTCACTAACTTCTAAAGGCACAAGCTTTTCAACTGTTCATGTACTGATATGACCTTTGCAGTACACATCTACAGAACGTACGACTCCTGAATCAGGTCAAAGTTCAACAATTCTACCTAAAGGCCACTCACTTCTTGGAGATTCAACTTGGACCAAAACAACATCCCCAACTTTAAGATTATTCAATTCCCTAGCTCTATCAGAACCATAATGACGTTCTCTTAAGGAAATTATATATTCATTCTTCCAGACCTTTTCAAACTTGGAAATGATACAAGACAAAAAGAAAAATTGCTTATTCAATTGATCATGGTCCATGTAAGTAGGATCAGATTCATCCACTAAAACTACTGGTGGCATAGCTTCAATCGATCTGCCATATAGGAAATGTGAAGGTGACAAGGGTTCTGGAGACATCCTATCACTATTGATATAGGTGAGCGGTCTATTATTAACACAAGATTGAATCTCAACAACCACAGTCTGAAGTTCATCTAAGCAATTCTTAACAACCTTAAGCATCCTCTCATAGAAGCCACCTTGCCAAGGTGCTCTGGGAGCGATGAATTTCCAAACAATACCACGATTACTAAAATATTCTTGTATTTGAGGATCACTACATATTTCCTAAAGAAACTTGGCAGTTGCTTTAAAGTTTGTCCCACTATCTGAAATTATTTGTTTGGGAACAGACCAGGTGCCACAAAACCTACGAAAAATTAACAAGAATGATTCTGCTGTCATATCTAAAGCCACTTCTAGGTGAACTGCTCTTGTAGCTGTACAAGTAAACAAGCAGATATAAACCTTCCTTGGCTCATTATCTTCAGTCTTTGTAATGACAATAGGCCCAGAATAATCAACACCTACATTCTCAAATGGTCTGTTCAAAACAACTCTATGTAAAGGTAAAGAAGGGGGACCAGGGTAAACACAGGATTTACCTTCAACTTTCCTACAGAGAACACATTTTCTAATCACTTTGCGTACTGCATGCCTTCCCTTGGGAATCCAAGGTTGTCGACGAATAGTAGCAAGAGTTTCCTGTACTCCTCCACGTAAATTATACCTATGTGTCTTTAAAATGAAAAGGTTAGTTAAATGTTCTCCCGGTGGAACTAGTACAGGGTATTTGGAATTCACAGCAATCTCAGCATGCTGGAGGCGACCTCTTGACCTCATCAGTCCAATGGATGGATCAAAATACAGACCTAAGTCCTTAATCAAATCAGAATATTCCACAGACAAGCTATGTGGTTTCTGCAAAAGATTATACAAGCTCTTAAATTCAATAGGATCAGGATTCACAGAATAAAACAGCCAAGAAAAATTTTCTTTAAACTTAGTAAGTTGATAATATCTCAGTCAATAAACTGCTGGATCTGGTAAAGTTATCTTTGACACTCGATTTGGTGATATCTTGAGTAACAATTTTTCAGAAACTGAAATACATATTTCGTTATCATGAAAATCTTCTCCAGAGAAAAACATTCTCTAATTTCAAACTAACATTCAACCTTAACTGGATCAATTTGTCTCTCCGCTGTTATCGCACAAACTACAACTTCATCCTTTTGACTTGGCCACAAACTTTCATATGGTAGCCAAGAAGGACCTTAAACCATAAAGAATTTGACACTAAGTCCTTAACTTCGACTCCACGAGTCACAAAGTCAGCAGGATTTTCTCCAGTAGATACATGAAATATTTGATAATTGGCTGACACTTCTCTGATCTCAGCCACCCTGTTCTTGACAGAAGTAACTTTGCAATTATCATTTCTGACCCATTGAATAGCAGCCTCATTATCAGACCAAATCACAGTTCTTGAAATATTAATATCACTTAAAATTTTGTGAATGTAGTTGGCTAATTTAGTTCCTAACCAAATTGATGTCAGTTCCAATTGTGGAAGAGTTTTTGTTTTAAGGGGAGCAACCTTAGCTTTTGCAATAACAAGATTACTCCATTTCCTACCAAATAGGCTCCACAACCATAAGCTTTGGTCGAGCTGTCACAAAATAAGTGCAAGACATAATTTACTCCTTGAGTTGCAACTTTGCGAGGTACTGAAAATTCACTAAGTGCCTTGAACTCTTCAAATAATTCCATCCAACTACTTGAAAATTCTTCACCTAATGGATCATTCCAGGAGACATTAGTCCTCCAAGCAGCTTGAATAAGTATTTTACCCCTTATGATTACTGGACAAAGGAATCCTAGTGGATCAAAAACCGTTGAGACCAAACTAAGTAAATTGCGTTTTGTGATTATTTCAGGTACAAATATTTTAGCCGACTTCAGACTAAGCATGTTTGAGTTGACATCCCAACTCAATCCAAGAACTGAAGTAGTGGTAGGAACAACATAACCACTGTTATCTTCTTCAATTTTAGTTTTAATTTTCTCATTGTTAGTTACCCAAGTCCTGAGTGCCATATTGGCACTCCTCAGTTGCTTGTTAGCCTCAGCATAAAATTCTAACAATTCTATTTCATTGGACATACTACCCTGAAGATTATCAACATGAAAGGATTTGGCAATCAAATTCTTAAAGGGGCTACCTGACCTACTCAAATGATAGTCAAGTGTTGCCATCAACAAAAATGGAGATGATGTGCTACCAAACAGCACACTAGCAAATCTATAAGTGTCTAAACCTGCTTCTGGGTTCTGCCGATCTCGGAACCACAGAAACCTGACAAAATCTCGATCAACAGTCTGCAGGCCTACCCGCAAAAAGGCCTTGTTAATATCTGCACAAAATGCAAAATCATTGACTCTAAACTTTAACAAAACATCACCTAACTTCTCTGTCAGGGAGGTCCCTTGATTAAACAATCATTGAGAGAAGGATTATCCTTTCCATCTCGAGCACTGCAATTATACACTATCCTTAAGGGGGTAGTGTCTGAATCTTTAAGCACCCCATGATGTGGAATATAATGTGTATTAACACCAGCTACTGCATCAGGAACTTTCTCAATAAATATGATATTGTTATGATACAATAAAGTTTGTTCATACTTACCTGGCAGATATATATATAGCTGTATTTTCTGAAGTCCGACAGAATTTTAAAAACTTCCGACACACGCAGTGGTCGGCCAGGTGGTTAGTACCCATTCCCGCCGCTGGGAGGCGGGTATCAGGAACCATTCCCATTTTCTATTCATAATTTTTATTTCCACTGTCCCCTGAGGGGAGGTGGGTGGGTACTTGATTATATATATCTGCCAGGTAAGTATGAACAAACTTTATTGTATCATAACAATATCATTTTGTTCATGAAACTTACCTGTCAGATATATATATAGCTGAATCCCACCTTTGGAGGTGGGAAGGGACAGAATAGAAGGATTTTGGGAAACAAATGCATGCAGATGATTTACATCTTGGTTCCACCTGTTAGCATAGCTGACTTCGTGATTACTGTCACCCAAGTCTGCTTCTGCTTTACTAGAGTTGCCAGCGAGGTAGAGACCTATAAAGCTGGTGCACTCCAGATGATCTGTCAACGGGGGCATGACCACAATGTGACTAGACCATATTGACCATACCATGAGGGCTAAGAAGTAAAATATATATATATATATATATATCACCACCTGACCAACCTAGCAAAAGTTAAGGTGTGTTAACTAAGGCTTAAGAGTTAAGAAGTCGCCGTTGTCGGCGACTCAACAACTAAATTAAGAGCTCTTCCTAACCATTTTCTACAGGATAGGATGAGTGGTACTTCTTGCCCCCAAGATTGTGTCTGCAGACACGTATGGCCCTAGCGAGCAGCAGATCTCATATGCCATCTTCACATCTCGCAGGGAGTGTGAAGTGAACACAGAGTTGCTTCGCTAAAACATGGTACTCAGGATGTTGCTGAGTGCCATGCTCTGTTGAAATGCTTCCGAGGCCGCGCCCTCACCTCGTGAGCATTCAGAAAATAAAAAGATTTCAAATCTTTTGTGCAAACACAATGAAGGAGCATCTTTGAAAGAACTCCTTAACACTAAAGCCAGGGTGTTCTTCGATATGGGCAAGTCTGGTCTTTTTCGGAACACTGCAGATTGCCCGAATGACTTCGACTTTCTTGAGTTTTATGTAGATAAAACTTGAGAGACCCGACAGGGCACAGGACTCTCTCTGGCTCCTGCCCACTAACTTGTGCCATCCTTGCTTCCAAGCTCCTGGCCCAAGGACAAAACGGGTTTCCATTCTTAGGCCACAACGGAAGGCTTAGAGAGCACACCGCCTTGTGTTCTCTAAAGCCAAAACTTGTGACGATGGCTTAAAATCTCACTAACCCTCTTTGTCGTATCTAGGGTGGTTAGAAGAAGGCCTTCCTGATCACATGCAAGAAGTTAACAGGTAGGAGAGGTTCGAATGCTTTGACATCAAGAACTTCAGACTACGTCTAAGTTCCATATTGAAAGCTTCGATCTGGACATGCACAGTCAGTCCGTCTGTACTAAAGTCAGGTGACCGACCAGTTGACCAGTCAGACGAATCAAGGACAGCAAGGCTGTACCCTGAAGACCATAAGGCACTATTCTTTGCTGAAGGATGAGTGTCTGGACTGCCTGGGCGATTCAATCTAAGCAAACCTTGGGGGGTGTATCAACGCAACCCAACGTCGTCAGCGAATCAAGTCCTGACTCGAGCTTCTGGTGCCAGGAGAAAGGAGCGAGGAGCAAAAAGGTGATTCAGTCCCGAAGGAAGAATGCCTGACAGTCCAACCTGGTCTCATGTTACACGATCATCGGGGGTGTATAAACGCAACCGACTTCGTCAACAAGAAACTCAGGGCTACCATATGTCGCCTGATCTCGCACGAGTGTCTGACTCCGAGAAAACAGGTGAGACAAAAAGTAGATGGTGAGGCGAGTTTCGAGATTCCACAGAACTCAAAGATCGTGAAGGGCTTTGTTGTTTGACAGACGCAAATCTCTGAGCCCAAAGGCCGTCAACAACATATTTGCGTATTCTTTAATAGTTGTGACTGCCAGCTTATCCCATTCTTCAGACGGAAATGGAAGACGGTAATCTTATTCCTGTCAACATCTCGATAGTCTGAACGTAGTCAGACTCAGAGCGGAGAGGTTATAGGTACCTTTCGAGTTAGAGTAGACCGACTCTCTCGGAAAAGGTCCTTGGAAAATGAACTAGGAAGTATGTGTACTCTGTGAAATCCCAGGGATCCTGAGGCCAACATGGGGCGATCAGCGTCATTGTCGCTCCCTGTGACGTCATAAATCCTCTTATTACATTTCCTAAGCGATTGAAAAAGGGGAAAAGACTAAACATCCATCCCCGTTCAATATCATAGGATGGCGTTTAATGGTACCGATCCCGGATCGAGAATAAGGGAGCAGAGAAGAAGCCTCTTCGTCCTCAACATATCGAAGAGAAGAATGAAAGGGCGTCCCTAAAGTCTCCACAACTCTCAACTTACTTCTAAAGAAAGATTCCACTCGGAAGTCAATAGTTGCTGCGTCGATCGGGACGATTCGTACGGACTTTTGCAATCCTGTAACGAACCTCTAGAGGATCGTTACATTCTACGCCTGTTGTTATAATAGGCTCTTTCTCGTAAACTCGAACAGGGACCGAGAGAAGATACTTCTTAAGATATGAGAGAGCTGTGGAATATCAGAGTTGATCTGGACCACTGGTTCCAAAAACTCGTTTCGAGGACTGGAGGGACGACCGAATTGCTTTTACTTCTTTCAGATTAAGATCCAGGACATCTGAAACCCTATCCAGATGTCCGGCACCTCCTTTCTATCGCCTCAGGTGATAGACGCACTGAGAGATGTTCAGAATCATTCCTAGATCTTGAATAATATTTCAGTTTCCCGGTAGGAAAAAAACTGTGGAGGTCTGAATTGCAGTCTATTCGAGGAAACAAACTTCTTCAGGAAGGAAATGGTCCCCAGCAAGCTCATCCATTCCCTCCCCGAGTATGCTTACTTCCCTAAAAAGGCTGCGCTTTGCCTAAGCAGGAGAGCATATAAAAGTGCAATGTTGCGGTATACTCGTAGTTCTATACCGTGCGGTAACGAGCACCGAAAGGATTAAGAGATAACTCTGTTGAACATAGTAAGGCAAAACGAATGCAACGTTTATTCATTCACGTAAGAAATCCCCTCAATCTTAGGCTAAAGTCCGTGATTGTAGGACAGAGATACAGTTAGTCAGTCCAATCCCGCAGGAGAGACGTAACCGCCAGCCACAGAGCTTACGGTTAGTCATGTCAATCCCGCAAGGAGCAGAGGAGAGGAGGACGTAACCTACCGCGCATAACAGCGCACGATCTGTTACTGGCTCGGTTGGACTGGAGGACAGACACAGCAGCAGCCAGCAGCTTACGAACGTCGTCTCTTAACTTTATGTCTGGGTTGCCAGCTACCCTATTCTACGAAGAAATAGGTCCGTTATTTTTTGAGCAGAAAGACTCTCAAGCTGGTATATTTAAGCGAAACAGAAAACGCTAAATATATAGATGTGTTTGTGTCGTCAGAACACTACCATACAACGGTAAAAGATAAATTGGAAACTCCTGGAAGGCTGCAGGGAGTAACGATTAAATGTCCTTAAAATAGACAATAGACCTCTCGGTTGCCATCCGAAGAGGTAACTACAGCAAGCGTATATGACTTGAACCAACCAGTAGTAAAATAACGCAAGGCAAAATATGAAATTATATCACAATAAAGTCTGTTCACACTTACCTGGCAGACATATATATAGCTGAATTCGGAAATACAGCTACATACATATCTGACAGGCAAGTTTCATGAACAAAACTTAAGAGAATCGAAGCAGACAGCTCAAGCTTCTTATGTTATTGGACATAAGCGTTTATTGACGTAGTCTACAAGTCTATTTCTTGTACGAGTCTGCGAATGAGAGCTCTTCCAAATCTTGTCAATAAGAGCTTATTCGCTTACGCAATATCAAGTTAATGAGATGTTTGTCAATGAGAACTAACCCATTTACGGGACAAAGAGATATTTTGTCAATGATGGGATACCCACTTACTTGACAAAACGATAGTATATTGTCAATGGGGGAAAGTCACTGAATTGACAAAACGCAATCCAGGAAGTCGAGCATTTTATTTTTCCGATTCCCGTCTCAAACGAGGAAGGGGCAAGAATCCTGTTAAGAGACTGGGCTTACGGCAGGTAGAACGACGATGTTCAATTCGGCAGCGTAGTCCCGACTAGAAACTAACAAAATCTATCATCTGAAAAACCCTTTCAGATGGGCTAAAAAGCTTGCAAAATTATCCTGGGAAGAGGAAGAAACTCTCCAACCAGCTTCCTCTCCCGTATCACAACTAGTGGCTGCTAAAGCTTAAAATTTATTGGCAGTATGGCAAAGGAAGTCCTGTCTTGCGCTTTCCTGAAGAGCGTCCTTTTGATGAGTGCCTTTGCAAGAATCCTACTGAACGTTGCCGAGAGTCCTGACGTGCAGGACATCGAGCCTTACATAACCCGTAACTGCCTTATCGCAAAGTCTTGACTGCGGTAGAGAAAAACGAGATCTTCCCTTGAGCTTTCCTTAACTCCATCCACCTTTGCGAAAAGCAATATAATATTGACAGAGACCTCTTAGAATTGACCACCAAAACCCACCCGAGGGTCTTGCTGGTTTCGAAGACGAAGTTGTCTGTTCACTTTAAGCTTCTTCCGAAGCACTGCTTACTTCACATTCTTTGCATGTGAGGTATAAGGTATCACCGAAGGTATAGGTAAAAATTCTTGAGGCCAAATCGTAACAAGAGCTTGAAGAGTTCAACAGAAACGTTCAGCCAGGCGAAAACACTGGCGTGCGCTGGCGCGCGCGCTCGGCGTCCACTGGCGAGCAGCGAGCACGCTCGGCGTCCACTGGCGCGCGCTCGGTATCCACTGGCGCGCGCTCGGCGTCCACTGGTGCGCGCTTGGCGTGCACCCGCGCGCGCCTGGCGTCCATCCGAACGTCCCGTCCAAGCCGAGCGTCAAAAGAAGCGTGCAGAAAAGCGTCACGCTCCTGACAGGCGTCAAAACAAGCGAGAGAAACTGCCTTCAGGGAAGAGCGAGATACATCTCGGAGAGAAATCCGACTGCACGAAACAGTCTCAGGAGAAGGGTTGATCGTGTGAGAATACGAGGGGCGAGGGAACGCTTCTTATTCTCACAGTAACAAAGCTCGGACGTCCGCTCTCAAAAGCGTCCTGCTACTAAGACTTCTTTTTCATATTTCTCGGTGGAAAGACGTACACGTGATCAGGCGACGTTCGCCTTCTTACTTCTCACTGGAACGCATAACGAGAGAGAGAGGACGTGAAGCGTCCTCTTCTATAAAGCTTCTATTTAGAGGGCGCGAGTCCTTCCGAAAGCTCCAACCCCCTGCGCGGGAGGACGCTTCGGAAGACGAGAAGCAATCCTTCAGGATTCGTGCACGTGCACGCACTTAGGCAGTCTGGGGATTTTCATCAGAAACTGCCGAAGGCACGCCAGATCGGATGGGGTTCCTCGTAACCCTCCTTCGCT
>NC_087200.1:53712094-53739040 GCF_015104395.2 Macrobrachium nipponense
TACTCCTTCGCTCGACATGCTCTCTCCCGGGGTCCTGGAGTCAAGCAGAGGTCCCGGCCTAGAGGCGAAATAAGGCCGATCTGACGCACCCTCCACTACACAAGGGGCACTGTCACTGCACTTAGCCACTTCACTATTGCTCTCTAAAGCAAGCACTTTCGATTCTAAGATACGAATCGAAAGAGTATTAGAGAAAGAGCAATAACCTCTAGACACTGTTTAGGGCCCGAAGGCAACATTACAGGGTTAGGAGAAACAATAACAGAAGTAGCACTCTTCACAACAATAAAGGAGAGCGATCACCTCTCGCAGACATATTCATAACATAGGCCATACTACAGGGTTAGGCAAAAAAAGTCTACAGGAAGGTTAGCAGGTTCACTACCCTGACTTTTGTTTACTGATTAATTGCGTACATACGAATCATACGTTTTCCTTACGGAATTAGACATGTTTACTGATTAATTGCGTACATACGAATCATACGTCTTCCTTACGGAATTAGACAAAGTCTCACACTCCTTACATGACAAATCTCAACAAAGAAGCAAGACTCATACCCCTCGTGCATACCAAGTGCGGATCTACCGAAGCTTTCGGTAGCCACACCCTATCTTTGCAGACAACACCCTCTGAAACTAGCCTAACTAGATTCAGATATCTTATGCAAAAATGAATCAAATTCAAATCAATTTAAGATAGCGTATGCCTAGCCACAAATCCAAGTAAATAAATTAAAAGACAATTAGGATACTTAGCGGCAATGAAGTTTCCAAAATCTAAGACGGAGGTACTGGAAACAGGTGTTTCCAGCACCGGCGACAGAAAAATTATGAATAGAAAATGTGAATGGTTCCTGATACCCGCCTCCCAGCGGCGGGAATGGGTACTAACCACCTGGCCGACCACTGCGTGTGTCGGAAGTTTTTTAAATTCTGTCGGACTTCAGAAAATACAGCTATATATATATCTGACAGGTAAGTTTCATGAACAAATTCTGTTTTAAATGATCCTGGATGATATTATGGTATGCATCCAAACATCTAGGAACCTAAGATAAAATTTTCCTTAATGTATACACTTGACCTAAAGCCATTCTATAGTTGTTGGGCAAAAGAGGGCAATTTTCTTTCCAGGGAAGATGAACAAAATACAGTCCATTTTGATACTCAACACTATTGACATACCTTTTGTAGACAATCATCTTCTACACATGGGGCAGTTGGATTGATGCCTATCAATTCTAATTCCCATAACTTATGAACTTGTTCATTATTCTCTTCAATTAAATCCCTAACATGAAGAGGAGAAATATTAGCCATTAATCTGCAAACAACATTTGTCTTAACGGAAGTTTCCAGGTTATTGGAAAATTGTGAGGAAATCCTACCAAATGGAATGTAACCACCAGGTGTCTCAAACAATCTAACACCTTCATACTTGGTAACACCACCAACAAAATCAGCAAAATAATCAGAACCCACCTTTAATTCAATCCCTGAGACAGTGTCGGATGAAATTTCATCTGCGGTTTTAATCCCTTTACCCTGCAGCATTTGATAAACCTTATGCATGCCTGGTGCAGAAATACTACCTGGTAACTCATCCACAATTACAACTCTCATCTTCTTAATCCTCCTACCTAGAGAAACTAGTGGTGTCACAATATCAAATTGTCCCTCCTTCGGCTGGGACTGAAAACCCGGCAAAACAAGTTGTTGACTCTCAACAGTCTTTAGCTGTAGTGCCGTAGCTAACTTGGAAGTAATAAATGCAATCTGCGATCCAGGATCGAAAAAGCAGCGAACATACTGTGACTTGGAATTATCATTATTAGATACCTTGACCTGAGCCGTAGCTAAAGCAGAAGAATATTTGGACCCAACACTCTTTGTACTTGAAACTACACTCTTAACTTCAATGTTTGTAGTACTGTTAACTTGCTTATCTGACTTTACAGTACCATCTGATTTCACCTCACTTTGCAACTTGCCTCTAAAATTGCTGTAGCAAAAAACTTCATTATGATTAGTCTTAATAGCAGACAAAGCATTTTACAGGCTCCAAACACCTGCCATTATGCTTATTTCTTAAACATCTAGAACACTGTCCCATATCTATCAGCCTACTTCTTCGGGAAGTTGCATCAGCATACTTTGAGCATCGTCTGGCTCTGTGACTATCTGATGAACACAATAAACATTGGGTTTTAGAAGATGTTGCTTCAATTGAATAAGTTCCAATCTGAGTCTTATCTGTAAATACCTGCCATGTCTGGTTGAAGGACTTCACTTTATCTCTAACTTGAGATTTACCACTATCCTGTGGAAATTTATCACTATCAGACTGTAATTTGCCACTGTTTGGCATCCTATCAAGAAATTCAAAGTGGTTGGCAAGACCTGTGCTGATTTGATCAACTGTAAAATATTTAGTCTGAAATTTCTGAAAAATGAACATCTCTGCCTCTGTAAGTAACTTGCTCTGTAACAGAACAGCAATAAGCCAATGGGAAGACTGTAAATCAGTAACATAGTGTTGAAGTCTTCATAATTCTTTCAAAATCCAGCTTAAACTGCTCCAATTCCTTAGCAGTATTCTTAGACTTAACCATATTAAACAACTGAAGCACTAATGTTTGTTTTACTTTCTCTGGGTTAGCAAATCTATGTTGCAAAGCTGCAATAGCATCATCATAGTCTTGGTCTGTGACCTAAAATCCTGAGACAACTAACAATGCTTTACTTTTCAAACAGGACTTAAGGTGTGTCATTTTCAGTACCTTGTCCATATCCTTACAATCATGAACTAACGAACGGAAACTGTCCCACCAAGTTTGCCATTCTTCTACCCTTCCATCAAAGCTGTTAATCTTTACTTCAGGTAAACGTACCCTGGCACTCTGTTGTGTTGGAACAGGATTGGAAATTCCAGGAACTGCACTCTGTAGTTGATCTAAAACATCTAATAATTTATTAGTCTCTCTCTCTGTATAATACAAAACTTCATATTGAGCATGATTCTTCTCAAGTGCATCAAATTCATCATCACTCAAAGAATCTCTTTCGGAGTATATTGATCCCATACCTTCAAATATTTGTTCCAACGCTTTTGTAACGTTTCCACATTGGATTTTACAGTCATCAAGGTTGGACTAGCTACACCAATAGCTGATGTAGCACTATGTAGCGCTCTAGTAACAGCTCCCTTGAACCCATTAAGCGAGCGATCAGTAATCTTGAAATTTGCCATGATACAACTTAACGAAATATGATTCACTAGCAAATTGTAACTTCAATATGGATCATAAATAAATTTCAGATATTTGTCAGCAACAGCAAATTGCTAGCTGTAAAATAGTCAAATCAGTAGGCAAACCAAGAGCTAAAACTAAGAGGCTAAACAAGCCAAACCAAAAGGCTAACAAAGCCAACAGCAAAGGTGACCATACAGTCAAAATGGGCTAAAAGCAAAATCCAAAGGCTGTTACAAATGGCCAAAAACCTTAGGCTAGCAAAGCCAACAACAAAAGACTGACCATACAGCCAAAATGGGCTAAAAGCCAAATCCAAAGGCTATTACAAATAGCCAAAAACCTTAGGCTAGCAAAGCCAACAGCAAAAGACTGACCATACAGTCGAAATGGGTTAAAAGCCAAATCCAAAGGCTATTACAAATAGCCAAAAACCTTAGGCTAGCAAAGCCAACAGCAAAAGACTGACCATACAGCCAAAATGGGCTAAAAGCCAAATCCAAAGGCTATTACAAATAGCCAAAAACCTTAGGCTAGCAAAGCCAACGGCAAAAGACTGACCATACAGTCTAAATGGGCTAAAAGCCAAATCCATAGGCTGTTACAAATAGCCAAAAACCTTAGGCTAGCAAAGCCAACAGCAAAAGACTGACCATAGTCAAAATGGGCTAAAAGCCAAATCCAAAGGCTGTTACAAATAGCCAAAAACCTTAGGCTAGCAAAGCCAACAGCAAAAGACTGACCATACAGTCAAAATGGTCTAAAAGCCAAATCCAAAGGCTGTTACAAATAGCCAAAAACCTTAGGCAAATTCCACAAATAAATGTGCAGCTGACAACATAGTTTAAATAAGGTTAGGCTCAAACTCACTAGGCCACCCTAAATAAACAGTAATACACAAATACACTAACTTGGAAATAAATGTTAACACAAATTCCAAAATGTTTACTGAATACCTAATACCCAAATTCTCAATATTTTGTCTTCTCAATACAACCAAGAAATCAAATAAATATGCCTTACAGTAATAATGTAACAAATTTCTTTGCAATTTACATAAATATAATGAGCAGGCTATATATCAAATTATTAGGTAGGCCTGAAAATTGGAGACAAGAATACTAAAGAGTAAAATCGGGTTAACTTCCAAGTTACTGAAAGGTTATGCTAGGTAAACACAAGTAACGACTGAATCCGAATAATAATGAAATCGTAGCCTAGCCTATATGAATGTAAACAAGGTTGGGCTCTGCCGTAACGATAATAACCGCCGAATGGTTTATGCTTACGAAAACCAAGAACAAGGAAAGGTTAAGCTATGACGATCGCGGATCCGGTTCGAAATGACCAGGAAAAATTATTACTGTGGTGAAATTATATACTCCGATTGTTCAACATGGTCCACAGCACATAATTTTCTTTAAGAAGGCAACAACGGTAGGAATTTTAGGCACTGAAATTTTATTACAAACCAGAAATCAACTTGTATTTATCTTAAATCTCGTTGGCAGTCGCCAAGCAGACACGAGAACTAACCTAGCATTCTTATATAACTCCTATACACATTTGGCCAAACATGCAAATTAACTTATATAAGATACTTAGCTGGTTCGTCGTCTTCAGGAAGATAAGTACACTTAATTGCATAGTATAACCAATACAGAATGGCAGCGCTTGCCACTATTGGGATCCAATGTGCCCTTAAATTACCCCAACATTAAGGCAGAAAAAAAAACGGAGGGAAACTCTTGTCGCATTTGCGAAATACAGGCGAAAAAATATCACTTATAATGAAAAATAATTAATAATCATTAATTAGTAAATCACAAAATATAAAGTAAAGTTAATGATAAAGAAATTAACACCTTTTCTTTTAATAGAAATTAAAATTAAATGTGTCATTTTATGACATTTCTAGTTTTGGTCATTGGAGTCTCTGCAGGCATTGAAATTCTAATCAGGGCTGCCACTCCTGGCTTCTTAAACCCAGATCTGGGTTTTTTGTCTCTCGTCGGGGTTTCTGGGATTTTTATTCGGAAATTTGGGGTTTTTTTGTGAGATTACACTGCAGTAAGATATTTTGTGAAAATATGTATCCACGGTCCGCAAGTACATAACATCAGCAAAGATGTTGCAGAGACAAAACTTGATTTGTACTTAGGTGGCAGAGAAATGGCTTTATTAAGAAAAGTGCCACTGGTGTACAAGTAGAGAAAACTTTCAAAACAGATTGTCTAAATTTTCTTGTTGAATTATCAAAACAAATTTAGGAAAGGTTCCCCCTTCATGAAGATGGTGCTATTGCTAATTTAAGCATCTTGGATCCAGCTTTGGCTCTTGATACTGCAGTCACCAACAGCTCTTGTCAAATTAGCAATTAGTTTTCCATAAATTATCCCTGAAAAGGAATTGAATGACTTGGACGACGAATGGAGATCATTCCGAAATTCAAAAGATAAAACTCGAATTTATAATTAAATTCCAGACTTCTGGTACAAATTAAGAAATATAAGAGATGGCTTTGATATTCCCAAATTTGAAAAGCTTTCCTGTTTTATGACAAATTTACCAATACTACCACATTCTTCTGCCTCAGTAGAACAAGTTTTCTCTCAAGTTAATTTAGTCAAATCAAAAAATACAAAACTCTCTCAAGCCCTATTCAGTGAGAGACAAGCTGCTTGCTAAACAGACAATAACCAGAGGTGGTCTTAGTAGTGATACTTGGGAACCTACATCAGAACTTGTAAAGATGCAATGGGTGGTGTTTGACATAAAAGGTATCAAAAACGTCTGAAAGATCTTTTCTGCAAGATTCAAATAAAGTGACCATAAAGAAGTTTCTGAATTTGAGAGCGATCCGGATCTAGAAACACAAGTGTAAGCCTTTTCCATCCATCACCTTAGTTACTGGAAGCCTAAGGTTCTTCTGATTATTTATATCCCAAGTATGTCTAATCAAATTATTTAGCACTACTACCAAGTGTACACACACACACACACACACACACACACACACACACACACACACACACACATATATATATATATATAATATATATATATATATATATATATATATATATATATATATATATATATATATGAGTCATATCAGCAAATTAGATATTAAAGGACATTGTAGCTCGATATATATACATATATAATATAATATACTAATATTATAAAAAATATAGTATATATATTATATATTATATATATAATATATCTATATATATATATATATAAAATATATAGGTTCAGGAAGAGAAATACTTGTTTAGTAATGACCACTAATTGTGTTACATGCAGGTATTACGGTGTGGTTGAAGACGTCGTTCGAAGTTATCTATACACCGAGATTGCAGGCTTTCTATATTCTCGAGCTGGTGCAACATACGCCTGTCTTCGCGATCGCGGTGTTGAAGGGTCAGCCATTGTGAAAAGGCCCGAAAATATTACCTCTTGAGAATGTGACGATGAAGTAGATCTCCCTACCGTAGCTACTTTATCAACCCAATATGGTATCAGTGCCCCGGTTGAAGATAATGAATACTTCCAAAAGAGTGTAGCATATTCCAAAGATGAGGACCTTGGTGACCATTTGAGCAGGGATACCAAGCAGATGAGGTTCAACCACTTTCTTTCTTCGGTGAAGAAATTAAAGGAAGAATTATTTAAATCATCGTATGAGTATATTAAATATGTTAACTTCCCCGCCGATATCGGACAAATTGGACGAGTTAACATGACATGGTTGAATTAGTATTTACCTGTGTTATCTACATTCTAAATTGGTAAAATCACTTGCGTGGTTATCATGAAAAAGAATTTATCCCTACTAGAGGAAAGATGTGTGGAAGATTTTTATATGAAGAACTTGTTATCAAGATTCAAAAGCTTAGATGTATTAGATGAATTATCTTTCACACACGATTGGGAAACTGGAGAAGATGTGTGTGGTATATACTAGCAATGTGTCTCGATGATGTATTATTTTCGTAAAACGAATGTATATCATGTCTGTGTATTCTTTAGTACACATTTTCCAGTGTATTCTTGTATGACTGTATGGAATATTAATTCATGTATTTCTGTATGACTTTTGTTACAAAAATAATAACAATTCTGTATGTAATCTGATTTTCCATTTAACCTCTTTACATATGGAATATTATGCATCTATATACACATATCATAAAGGATTAAGACTGAAATGGGTTTTGTTAAGTTAATTTTCAGAGTACCCTATTGACTTAAAAAAATTTGCGTTTGGAAGTGAATTCGGGGGACATGTTGGAACCTGTGATTTTAAGTTTTAAAACATCATCGGGGGCAAGTGGAGGGAATCTGGGGTTGAGGGTTGAAATCAGGGGTTTTTTTTTACCTCCGTAGACTATGAGGAACTTTGGTGTTGGGGTTGAAATCAGGGTTTTTACCTCTCATAGAGTATGAGGTCCTTTGGTGGGGGGAGGGGGGATGGGTTGAAATTAGGGTTTTCATCCCCATAGAGAATGAGGTCCTTTGGGGTCAGGGTTGAAGTCAGGGTTTTTACCTCCCATAGAGTATGAGGTCCTTTGGGCGGGCGGGGGTTGGGGGGGAAGGTTTAGGGTTGAAATCAGGGTTTTCGTCCCTGTAGAGTTTTGCACGGCGCCAACATGACCGTGGGAACCTGTGAAATTTCACACCTATTTGTTATATTCACACCTTTATGGTCAATTTTCACACCTAGAGAAAAGTAATTAACACCATTAAAAGGTGTGAAATTTCACATCTGAAGGTGTGAAATTTCATACCTAGGTGCTGATCCCCAGGTAGAAAAATCGACTAACTGGGGATTAGCACCTATGTAGGTGTTGAGGGACAATGGGGTTTTTTCCCCAAAATTGCATCCACCACTTGAATCTATGGAGGGATATTTATTAAATCGCATCTCAAAGTGTAACAATGGGAACTATCCATTTGTTATTTACAAGTTTGTTTATTTCTATATATGTTTCATGCACTGCAGGCTCCATAGATTCAGTGTAATCAATTTTATGTTTGTGAATTGTCCTTGATTGCCATTTTCAGTGATATGGTTATAATTCCTTAGAATAACAACGAAATTTGATATTTCCTTTGTATACAGTGTTTGACCTAAAAGATGAAAGCAGCTCATAAGGTGCTCGGCTGCTGTGACGTCATAGGAAAACTATCTGTACAACCCTTGGACGGATTTTGTCCGTTAAATCCGATGTCCATTGGTCTGGGTCTGTCAAAACGAGGTTTTACTGCATTTAGACTCTGAACTGTCAATTATCCCTATAAACTATTTTCTACATGACTTTAACACTAGAGAAAATGGGATACATAAAGGAACAATTATTTTTTAATAAATTTTATTTCAAATTCTTTTTCCATGCTTTAATTACAATATGTCATTCACATTGCCGCAAAAACGACGAACAAAGTTGTCCATGAACTCATCTAAACATTCTTTTATATCAATAATGTGTTTCTAGATATGTTTATTTATCGTAAAACGGTCCAAAATATTGTATATCTGACGTGATACAATGTAGAATCGTTCATAGACTGACTTTATTACAAGTCATTTTCGTTCACAGTACTGTAGAGGCGTGTACAAAAATATCCATGTACCAATCTAAACATTCTTTTATAGCAATAAAGTTTCTAAATATGCTTATTTACTTACAAAACTGTCGAAAACAGTTCATAACTCGGATCTATCATGAATTATTCATACAGACGTTCTTTGCGATTCTTTTTACGATATTTGGTTCACTGTGTCTTACATGCGATGAACAATATTGTCAATAAACTAATCTGAAAATTTTTTAGCGTTATCGCTTCAGGATATGTTCATTTAGACATAAAACAGTTGAAAAGTGCTAATAACTAAAATTCGATAATTCCTTGAAATTCGGCAGTCGGCACGCCCCCAAGATAAAGAAAACTGACATTTTCGAAGTAGCGTCAGGTCACTTTTACGGTTATATGACTCGTTATGCAAATCAAGCTTGCTCTTTAGTAAGCGCAAGCAAAATCAAGAAGTTGGATGTAGTTCATCATGCCTTGGTGCATTAAGACATCACCAGTTGAAAGCTTATACACTGCCACTGAAGACCTCTCTCTAGATTTAGGTTGAGAGGAAATTTGACATTTCTTTGCATTCTCATATTTACTACAATTTTGATTAGTGGTTTTGGGCCATGAGGTCTCAATTCTCTGTTTTGTGCTTAAACTAAAATTTTTGTTGTGGTAGATTTAACCTTCAAATTTTATTTTTGTGATTTTTTAAATTTGTTTACTTCTGCGTTTACTTGCTGTAATATATATACAGTCACTATCCTGTATAATTTGGGGATAGGCTACATACCACAGCCCCGTGAATAACTAAAATCCATGAATACTTAAAAACCCTATAAAATTGAATGTACAACTGCATATCTTGAAAATTCAAACACCAATGTATATGTTAGCTGCTCTTCAAAGGTGGTTACTAGTTATGATGTTATTTCGACATTATACAGAGGCAATGGAATCTGTCTAGAAGAGATTGAATGTTCAACAAACACCTGCGTGTTTTGAAAAGTGTTTATGTCAAGAGGTCGATCAGCGGATAGTTTAGGTGAATGGATGGTGCCCATTGACGATCGTTAAATCGCTCATGTTGACCCCGCGAATGGCTACATGATGAGGCGGGGCATCACATGATCTTTACGTCGTCACAGATCAATGCAAACAAAGAGCCTTCGAGAACAATTGAGTATGCCCATATGAACGTGCATCAGGGCTCTTATGAGCACAATATAATAGGAGATGGACAGTGCATGAAGGTCCTGTGAAGGTGAGGTACTTTCAAGTTGGTGGGTGGGGGTGGAGAGAGAGTGAAAAGACATTGATTTCTCGGGACAGTGGAAGACTGGGAGATGAGCTCTCCTACATTTGAGTTTTTGATGGGTAGAAAGTGTGTAATACAGAGATAATTAATGTGTCTCTTTTGGGAGATGGTGTGTGGTATTCATTTTGAGATGATCTTTTGAGAAACATTTGTTAGGAATACACTTCATGTCTTGGGTTTTTCAATTTCTTTTTTTTATCATGTTAGTTTTTTGGAAAATAAAGAAAGGTTTTATTTTTTATACTTATGGGTTTGGTTTCTAGCCCTGGCTTGATGGCACTGTTCATGATAGCAGAGATGCTGGTTGGTGATATTTCTTAAAGTAGGTGATAGATGTCTGTTTTTTTTTTTTCTTTTGAGAATGGCTTACGTTATCATTTTTTTTTTTCTTAGACAGGGCTTGGAAAAAGCATTGTAATATATACCTTAAGCTATCATCCTACATCAAAAATACCTAAAAGTGTTAGCCTACTAAGGCGGCCCTCGGTTAGCAGCAGAGGTACCGTTCCTGGCCGCCGACGCAAAGCGATTTTCGACGCTAAGCGATTTTAAAGTCTACTGCCGTCGCACACCTTCTTTCGGAATACTAGACCATTTAACAGTGCCCTACACCAGTCAAACGGCGCCGTAATCCTACAATGGCGCAAAAGGTAAAATTATATTTATGCAGTATAGTACTATAGAATTTACTATACAGTAGTACTGTACAGTACATTATAGTATTATAAATACTGTAAAGTGAAAAAAGCCTAGCTTTAATCCTTTGGGTGTCTAGAGTATGTAAAGATATAATCAGGTTTTATACAGTGCTCAAGTTACGATAATTCGTCTTACGATAATTCGATTTTATGAGAGACCAAATTATAATAGTCCAACTTTATCCCATCTTCCAGTTATATAAATTCAAAATCAGCAAAAGAGAATGATGAAAGTATGGTTTTAACGCTATGCTCGTTGTGTAAATGTGAACAGCCATGAACAACCGAACAAGAAACAACTTTTTTATTCTAAGTACATCCAAGGCCAATACAAATATGACGATCGCGGATCCAGTTCGAAAGGACCAGAAAAAAATTACATCTGTGGTGAAATTAAATTCTCCAATTGCTCAAAATGGTCCACAGCACATAATTTTCTTTAAGAAGGCAACAACGGTAGGAATTTTAGGCACTGGAATTAAATTACAAACAAGAAATAAATTTTTTTTTACCTTAAATCTCGCTGGTAGTCGCCTGATGCAAAGAGATGAGAACTAACCTAGCGTTCTTTTATAACCCCTATACACATTTGGCCAAACATGCAAATTAACTTATATAAGATACTTAGCTAGTTCAATGTCTTCTGGAAGATAAGTACACTTAATTACATAATATAACTAATACAGAATGGCAGTGCTCACCACTATCGGGACCCATGAACGTCCCCTAGATTGTCGTGCACGCACAGCAACCCGGACAGCTGCACATTACGCCAACATTAAGGCGGGAAAAAAAGTGGAGGGAAACTAGTCGCATTTGCGAAATATGGGCGAAAAAATATCACTTACAAATAAAAATAATTAGTAATTATAAATTAGTAAATCACAAAATCTAAAGTAAAATTAATGATAAAGAAATTAACATTTTTCTTTCAATGGAAATGAAAATCAAATGTGTTATTTTATGACAATTGTTTGGCATTTCCTTTGCATAAATTGGGTTAAAATTCTTCTCTGAGTAAAATATTTGCTTTTCATTACTTTTTAACATTTTTTTTATTTATGTATGTATGTATGTATATATATATATATATATATATTATATATATATATATATTATATATATATATCTATATATCTATATATATATATAATATATATATATATATCTATATTTTCATCTATTTATTTTGCCTGGAATCTTTTCAATTTTGTAGGTGGGTATAGCAGCATGTGCTACACTCCATTTCATGTATATCAAAAAACTTTTTGAATCTGAAAAATTCTGCTTTTCAGGCTGCAGCACCTCTTGTCCTTTGTTCTTTCTGTCTGGCCTCCCTCTGTTCTGGTACTTCTGCATCTCTGGATGTAGCAGCTCTTGTCCTTTTGTCTTCCAGTCTGGCCTCCCTTTGTTCTGGTACTTCTGCATCTCTGGATGTAGCAGCTCTTGTCCTTTTGTCTTCCAGTCTGGCCTCCCTTTGTTCTGGTACTTCTGCATCTCTGGATGTAGCAGCTCTTGTCCTTTTGTCTTCCAGTCTGGCCTCCCTCTGTTCTGGTACTTCTGCATCTCTGGATGTAGCAGCTCTTGTCCTTTTGTCTTCCAGTCTGACCTCCCTCTCTTCTGGTACTTAGGCATCTCTGGATGTAGCAGCTCTTGTCCTTTTGTCTTCCAGTCTGGCCTCCCTTTGTTCTGGTGTTACGGATCATGAATCCACTCAGGTTCTTTATTACAATAAACAAAAAGGATTCAACACCAACAATTGAAACTCGGGGTTCGAATATAGAAAGAAACTCAAACAGAACAGAAGTTTAGTTACATAACAAAATTTAATCTAGCTATATGAGAAAAGGGGGAAACAGTGCAGTGTTGCCTGATTGGGCAATAAGTAACGGAAAAGGCGATTTTTTTAGTGTCCCTGCAACAAAAATTTACAATTGGGCAGCACGCTACTTTTTGGACTACTGTCAGTTATCTGTAGGCCACACTTATTAAAATGCCTCCACTTTTATTTTTATTTAAAAATTAATAAAATTTCCTTTTGAAAAAAAAGAGATGGATGATGTATGTGGTGTGTTAAAAGATTAGCGTAGCTTTGCCTTATCAATGTTAATTAATTAACCCTGGATAGGTGCGATGGGTCTTGCACGACCCCAGAAGTGTTTCAAAAAACATGTTTTTTCCTATAAATCATCCTATCTCGAATGTGGGTGTGATCAACCTGCCAGAGGCCAGCAGAACACACTACAATCATGTCAGAACCTGTGTTTGCCTTGCCTTTGTCCTTCCCCCTTTTCTGAGAATTACTTGGGTCGAGCTCGACCCCCACGCACCTTTAATGTGTAGGGGATCGAAAGGCAAATTTATTAAGTAGTGATTTCCTGTCTATCACTGTTGATACTGGTAATGTTTTGTATTGTTGGAAACTGTGGGTGGATGGTGTGTGTACCATATGCATGCCATTGGTTGTGGCTGAGATGCCTTATATTGCCATTTGGGACAATTTCCTTTGAATGCCAATTTCTCAGTTTTTGCATTTTTTTGCAGTTCTCATCAACAATGGCCAGCAGGCAGTATTCTCTGGGCATGGATGTCATCAAGTTACTTCTAATGGAATTAGAAAGTGATGTTGATGATAATTCAGAGGTTGCTGACACCTCTATGGCAAAAATCTCAAGTGTGTGAGAGGCAAAGCAGATGACCTTGAAATGACTAAAGAGAGAGGGGAAGGGGATTAGCTGGTCTGTGCCTTATCTGGTGACAGATTACATCAGCTTATGTCAATAAACCATTGACACTGTATGAAGAGAGAGAGAGATAATAACATTTCTGAGAATTATCTTATGAGAAAGCTGCCTAACTGCAATAATGGCTATACACCCTCATATATCATTAATTAAAAAAAAGAGCAATAGGTTCACCATAGCAAACTCATTATATAGTTTTGTTAGTGCAAGTCAGATAGTTCAGGTGGCAGATTTGGCAGTCGAAGTTGGTGTGGATTGTGGCCATTTTGTTTACATACCCGAGAGGTGAGTGGGCATATTTCTATATTTTCTTGTTTATTTCTATATTTTCTTGTTTTCTATAGAATTTGTAATATGTTGGTATATTTTCATGCATAGATATCATATTTTATAATAGTTACAATGATTTTTATAAGAAATTTTCATGGTGAACCTAGGAGGTCAAAAAATGACCTTTAGATTTTGCCCCTGATATAACAGTAAATTACATCTTAGTTCAGATCTTTTTACATATAAATTCCGTTCTAAGATAATATGAGTTTATTCTATAAAAAAAAAAATTAGCCACTTCCTATTCCATTTACGTACCAAAAAAAAAAAAAAAAATTAGTGAAATTTTGACATTTTTTTTGGCCAAATAAACTTACCCTTTTTTCCTTCTTTCAGATTTAGACCTCTATGCGTCTGACACCTTTACTGGCAGTCGCATATTGTAAATAGTAGTTTTAGGAAGGATTCCCTCAATGTTTGTGTGTATATAGCTTATTTTGCATTTTTTGTAAATAGTTTTGTAAATTATTTTTTGTAAATACTCATTTTTTTAATATATTTGTAATAAATATGATATTGTTATTGTACAATAAAGTTTCATACATACTTACCTGGCAGATATATACTTAGCTATAGACTCCGTTGTCCCCGATAGAAATTCGAATTTCGCAGCACACGCTACAGGTAGGTAGGTCAGGTGATCTACCGCCCCGCCGCTGGGTGGCAGGAATAGGAACCATACCTTCTAGAACCAGATTTTCTCTTCCACCTGTCTCCTGAGGGGAGTCTGGGTGGGCCATTCAATCGTATATATCTGCCAGGTAAGTATGTATGAAACTTTATTGTACAATAACAATATAATTTTCATACATTCAACTTCTCTGTCAGATATATACTTAGCTGATTGGCACCTTTGGCGGAGGGTAAGAGACAGCTAATTACTGATTAGACAGGTAAACAACATACGTTGTAGGTAATAAATAAATAAAACCTTGGTTCCTATGTGTTTAGACGAAGGGTCGACTTCCTAGCTATTGCTAGTAGTCTGCTTCGTCTCAAGAGCCTCAGCGAGGATGTGACCTATGGCTAGAGTTTCTTGCAGATCTGTCAATGGGGTCTTATCCTATTTACTCGACAGAATCTAATGGTCATTTGTCAATGGGGTCTTATCCACTTACATGACAATACACCTATGCCTAGGGGCATAATTAAGGAGCACAACACCGATCCCGATCACCTGATCCTAACACGAGGGTTTGTGCTTAGTTTGAAAAAAGCTATCCCCAAACTCCTTTCAAACAAACCAAAGAAAAAAAAAAACACTATGTTAACATAAAAAATAACTCACTTAGTTAAGGATCAGTGTCGGCTCCCTATCCCAGCAACGTATCCGTAGACACGTAAAACCAAGAGAGAAGGATCTCTCGTAGGTCAACTTGACCTCCTTCGTGCAAAGGGAAGTCAACACAGAGTTGCATCTCCCGTAAGTTACAGCTAATATGTCCATCACGACATATTGTTATGTAACGAACAAGAATTCATAAAAGCTCGCACTCAAGCGCTTTTAATTCTCAGCTGTTTGAAGGAATCATCAAGTTATTCATGAAGTGCTTTAGCGATCACACTTTTTTCAAAGAAGACCAGGGCTTCCTTGAAATGGATTTTTTCTGGATGAAGCCTAGAGCCTGGCTTGTGCCTGGGTGGCGCCTCGCGCCTCGTGTCTGGCTGGCGCCTCGTGTCTCGTGTCTGGCTGGCGCCTCGCGCCTGGCTGGAGCCTCGAGCCTGGCTGGCGCCTCGCGCCTGCCTGACACTTGGTTGGAGCCTAACTCCTGGAAGGCGCTTTTCGCCTGACTCATGGCTGGCACCTCGCGCCTGGAAGTAACTTTGCGCCTGGTTCCAGACTGGCACTATTTGGCATCTGGCGCCTGGCTGACTCCTCTCCACTTGCTGGAGCTTCGAGCTTGGTAGAGTCTCGAGGATGTCTGGCGATGCCCACATCGGACACTCTTATCTGTCCGATTTGTTCGCCTCTAGCGCATCTGCACTAGGTTGGAGGCCCCCTCTTCCTCTTCATCAGACAATAACAGTGTTCCTTGAAACTGTCTGCCTCTGGCGTTTTTTACGCCTGTTTTGGCATATGGCGCCTGGTTGGCGCTACATTGTCCAAAAGTCCTGAACATCCACAATAGTTTATCAGGAGACTGGAGAAGAGTGGAAGAAGTTCTTCCACTTTGAGCTTTGGCCTCTCCGGCAAGGGGAGGTGATTGTAATCAGTTACATCCAGTAGACGATAGGATATCTAACTGTACGAGAGATAAGAGTCTTCCTCCGAGGAGGGTCCTTCTTGAATACTTCCGTGCTCACGAGATCTCTTCTTACATGTTGAAGGGGTGTCTCGTTGCAGAATCTTCCCTATCCTTGCCCGAAGGAAGGGAAGAAGCCTAAGGAAGTCGAAGGAGACTCCGAGCTGAAATTGGGGGAGTACTCCTGATTTCTAGCTCTTTATTGTATCCCTCTGAACACCTGGGAAGCATTTCCAGCCGTCATCGCATTCCAAAGACTCTGTAGGCAAACGTTTGACCCATTCTACTGTAGATGAAAACGTAAGTACACCCTGCCTGGACAACGAAACCTCTATCTGAAAACAATGAATCAGGAATAGGGGGTTTTAGTTCTTTTGCCAGACATTCTATGCTGGCAAGAACCCATTGCCTAATCTCCATAGAATCTGATGCGAGATTCCAATGCTCAAAAAATTCACTTGTCTTCTTGATCGTTTAGGACAAAGAGAAACAAAGAATTCCCTCATAAAAATTTCTCAAAGAAGTTTGATGAGGAGCAGTTCCATCTTGTCGGAACATGGAATCTGTGGCCACAAAAAAGATCCCACTAGAAGTACATTATATCCTACTCTTGTCATATTGAGGTATCGTATAAGATCCCGAAGATCTTAATCCTCTGCTATCTCCAATCCCTTTATAGAGACAGAGTATAGCCTTTTACTGCGTTCTTTGATAGCAGATATATAAAGGTGATTCTTCCCTCTTGAAAGGGAAGAAAAAACCGCTATGTGGTTCACAGAGGTATCGGAAGAGGACAGTTTCCTCATTCCCTCTAGCACGATCTGCAGCAATTCTATATCTTGTCCATGACTATTGTCATTTACCTTGAAAAATCCTCTCATTCATGTCCACTTCTGGTCAGTCTGCACGCAGACAGACTCAGAGTGGAGAGGTTGTTAAGGTCCATTTATAATAGATGCTGATAGAATATTCAGACTGTCTTGGAAAAGACTTCCAAAACATGCGTGAGAAGAACATGACCTCTGTGAATCCACCTCTCTAAGGCCAAATGAGGCATAAAGTATTATCCTCTCTTTCTTTGACGCCCTTTATTTTAATTCTGTAAAGAATTTATATTTTAGGGGAAAAAAGACTAAAGTTTATTCCACTTTCTATAAAATAAAGATGCCGTATATTGGTTCGAGGAAAAGGAAGCAGTCTACAGGAAGACTGTTCGTCTTCTACCTTGCTAAGAGATCTATGAAGAAGATTTTTCGCAGGTTCTCACAACTCTTTGCCAATAAAAAATGTTAGACATACTTTTCACAGTTATTATCGTCGATCGAGAAGGTTCTAACGGACATGCAAAATCTTGCATCGAACCTCTTAAGGCTCGTTACACTTCCCTGTCTGTTTTCCAAATAGGTTCTCTTTGTTAACGCGAACAGGATCGAAAAACGAGATTCTCGATGCTCTCTGCGATATGAGAGAGTCGTGGAATTGGCCTAAGTGATTAAATGGGTCACGAAATCAGGAACGAATCTTGCCGTTACCGAGCGTGCTGTCTGAGAGGCTACTGGACTCTTAGGTTAATAACTCGCTAAAACAAGAAAATATCTTGGATGGTGCTCTTGGCTCATTGCGCCAGGCTGGCGCTTCTGGCGCAATTTTGTGCCAGGCTGGCGATTCTGGCGCAATTTTGTGCCAGGCTGGCGCTTTTTGGCGCATTGCGCCAGGTTGGCGCTTCTAGCGCTTTGCGCCAGGCTGGCGCTTTCTTCTAATTCTCTTTATGTTATGTGCCAGAACATCTGTGCCTTTATGGTACCCGGCATCCTTTCACATGTTAATTCCGTTCTTAGTAGGAAAAAACTCTTATATACGTAGTATAGTCCATTCAGGGAAACCATTTCTACCACAAAGAGAATTTTTGTACATGAACTTCCCTGACAGATATATACTTAGCTATAGTCTCCGACGTTCCCGACAGAATTTCAAATCTCGCGGCACACGCGACAGGTAGGTCAGGTGGTCTACCTTACCCGCCGCTGGGTGGCGGATGTACGAACCACTCCCGTAAGCTTGTCAGATTTTTCTCTGTCGCGGGAACGATAACAAACTGTTGTCGGTTCCTCTCGATAGTTTTTCGAGTCTCGCTTGCCTGGAGTTAATTTGGACTTCTTTTGGTGACGTATTCGCTTTGTTTGGCTTGGCATACGCTGATTGTGGACCGGTTTGATTTTGAGTTTGATTTTCTTTAACGATGTCTGATCTAGAATCGGTAGTTAAAACTTTGGTGTTGTTTAGGGTTTGCGTGAATGAAGGATGTAAGGTGAGGTTGCCGAAAGCTTCGGTAGACCCCCACCGGTTTGCATGAAATGCAGGGGGAATGATTGTGCGTTTGCTAACCCTTGTAGTGAATGTAAGGGATTGAATGAAGAAGAATATAAGGCTCTCTCTTCTTATGAGGAAGTTGGAACGTGATAGATGCGTTAAGGCTTCCTCTAGAAGTTCTAGCAGATCTAGAATGAGTGAGTTGGCTGTGGATCCTAATAGTCTAACGTTAGAATTAGAACCTTCTTCCCAAGTTGCAGCCCCGGCTCCCCGCACCGAAGCCGGAGATTCGCCTTCGGAGGCGGCAGCTCTGAAAGCCAAGAACGTTCTGTGGATCAGAAGATTCGTCAGTTGGAAGGTAAGGAGAGTGTTAGTGATCAGTGCAGTGTCCCCAGTGTTGTGGAGGGTGCGTCTGACCGGCTCCTTAGTGCCTCTAGGCCTAGACCTCTTCCAGACTCCCAGTTCCAGTGGAGTAGGAAAGTCGAAAGCCGCAGGAGGGCTAGGGAGAGCCCCCACCGGTCAGGCGTCCCCTCGGCAGATCCTGAAGTACGCTCCCAGGCTGCCTCGGATCGCTACAAGAAGGAAGCTCCTACGCCAATGCTTTCTCCTCTTCGTCGTCTCCCTCTCCGAAGAGAGGTTGGAACTCCCGGATGCGTCGCGCCCGTTGAAGAGGGCTTGGAAGGCTCCCTGCAGTCCTTTGGCTTCTAGTCCGGAGGTTTCCCGGAAGAATCGTCGGTGGAGGCGAAGAAAACACAAGAAATCCTGTGATCGTTCTTCTTCGCGCGCTCCGCGCTCGGCGCCTGCTTCCGAGGAAGAATTAGAAGATTCTCCTACGAGAGTATCGCGGGACTTCAAGCTCAGATCACGGCGCTAGCAGACTCTCTAGCAGTTAGATCACGTAGGAAGAAGGACGTTTCTCTTCCGATCAAGAGATCTAGGCGCCGCTCTTCAGAGGATCGTTCTCCTTCATATGGGGAGGTTTCGTATGAAGGTGGGGGCTCGCGTGAGCGCCCTCGCTCGCTGGGAGCGCCCTCACTCGTGTGAGCGCCCTCGCTCGCCTCTCTCTTTCAATTTCAAGGCGCCAAACATCGGTAGGACGCTCTATGGAGAAAGAAGTTTTTTCTCCAGATTGGATTCCCGCTTCCGGTAAGCGCACTGCACCTGCTCATCACGCGATTTCTTCACTCCCTCGCGTGAGGACTTCTCCTCAGCAGCCTCAAGATTATAGAAGGCGCCCTTATACAAGTAGGCGTTCTTCTTCCAGATGTCACTCTCCTCGAGTATCGGATCGTGACTCTCTGACAGGCATCTAGAGTCTGGTAGGAGTCGTGTGCATGATAGACGGCCTACTGTTAGCCGCTCCCCGCAAGGTAGGCGCCAAGAGCCTACTGCACATAGCTCTCCTAGTAGGCGCTCGTCTCTTTAAGGCGTCATACTCCTGATTATTCTCCTAAGGGCAGACAACAGAGTCTTTCAAGCGCCCTTCTCCGTGTAGGCGCTCTCCCGCTTCTAGGCGCACTTTCTCCTGACCGTTTGTCTTGGTAGGCACCAGGAATCCCGGAAGCGCCCTTCCTCCAAGTAGGCGCTCGTTTTAGTTTGAAGCGCCCTTCTCCTGAATGTTACCCTCTTGTTAGACGTCAAGAGTCTCGCAAGCAGCCTTCTCCTAGTAGGCGCATTTCGCCTTCCAGTCGAACTTCCGTTGATCGTACGCAACTGGACAGGTATGGAAGCCGCGCAAGCGCTCTGCTCTCGATATGGCGCTCTTCTCCTGGCAGCCGCTCGCCCCAGGATAGGTGCATAGAGTATAGTAGGCGCTCGCCTCCTCGTAAGCGCCCTGCGGATGTTTCCGAGAATTCTCGGAGTAGGAGCCCTACCTCTCCTTCGGCTGAGATTCCGTATACCTCGAAGAGGGAGTCTCATCGTATACTTCCCAGATCTTCTCATCGTTCTCCAGTGGATGTGAACTCTTCTAAGAGAGGGCGTTCTCCAACCTCTCGCTCAACTCCTGCTAGGATCCCTTCGTCACCTAAGGATCTTCCGCGCTCGCCTCGACAAGACGTCCTAGAAGGTTCGGATGAGGAACCGAACACTTCTGCTGCTGTCTCTTCTTACAAGAAGCTTACAGAGCTACTTTTACAAGTTTTTGGGGATTCCCTTACGCCTACGGCTCCTCCTTCTCCTCACTCACTTTTCAACGGCGAAGACAGCGAAGAGCTCTTGTGTGAGGATGAAGCCAAACTCTTTCTATGAAGAAGGCACTGAGGAGTTTTGGTTCCTGGATGGCTTCCAAAGAAGAAGCGGGGAAAACGATGTTCGCTTTTCCTCCTTCGAAGTTATCAGGACGCGCTGGTTTCTGGTACGACACGGAGAGCCCTTAGGATTGGGTCTACCGTCTTCGGCTGATTCGGATTTTTTCGGCACTGGTAGATTCGACAAGGAGAACTGCCCTTAACTCTGCTAAGACGACTTGGGCAATGAACGAATTGGATCATTGCTCAAAGGTATGTTTAGAGTGCTAGAAGTATTTAACTTCCTTGATTGGTCGTTGGGAGTCCTAGCCAAGAAAATTGAAGTGCCAGAGTCAATTTACACCAGATGATCTTATGTGTGTTTTTGTCTTGTATGGACAAGTCAGTAAGAGACGGAGCGAGTGAAATCGCCTCCCTTTATGGGGCCGGCATCGTGAAGAAGAGGTCGGTTTACTGTTCCTTCTTAACGAAGTCGGTCTCCATGCTCAGAGGTCTTCTTTGCTGTTTGCTCCTCTGTCTACTCAGTTGTTCCCGAAACATCGAGTGCAGGACATTTCGAGGTCACTTTCGGCCAAAGCACCCAGGACTTTTGGCACAGTCGGCAAGAAACCTCGCCCTTCCTTCCTACCAAGGCTAAGAAGGAAAAGGCAAGTGTTCGAGAACCCTTTCGAGGTTGCAATCTTCATCAAGAAACCTCTACGTTTAGAGGTCGTAGACCTTCAAGAAGGGGTAAGACTTTCGCCAAGTCTGTTAAAGCCCCCAAATAACTTGCAAGTCCTTCAAACAACGGTGGGCGCCAGACTCTTAGAGTTTGCAGAAGTCTGGCCCAAAAAGGGGCGGATCCTTGGACCCTTTCTATTTTGAGGAGAGGTTACCTCATCCCTTTCGTCGAAAGACCTCCCTTGACGACCATCCCAAGGGAACTGACGGCCAGGTACAGAGACCCCATCATGAATCAAGCTCTCCATCTAGCAGTAGATCAGATGCTGGAGAAGGGGGCTATCGAACTAGTGACAGACCATCATTCATCGGGCTTCTACAACCGCCTTTTCCTAGTTCCGAAGTCCTCAGGGGGATGGAGACCGGTGTTTGGATGTAAGCGCCCTGAACTTCTTCG
This sequence comes from Macrobrachium nipponense, assembly GCF_015104395.2. NCBI lineage: Eukaryota > Metazoa > Arthropoda > Malacostraca > Decapoda > Palaemonidae > Macrobrachium > Macrobrachium nipponense. Next base: position 53,733,946 of record NC_087200.1, read on the forward strand.
TAGAAAAGAAGAAGTTCACGATGGAAACGCCTTCATCAGTGCTGGCAGCGCTTCGTCCAGGGGACTGGATGGTTTCCTTGGATTTTCAGGACGCTTACTTCCACGTACCGATCCATCTTCCTCGGAGGAAGTTTCTCAGATCATGATGGGGGGGAAAATTTTTCAGTTCAGGGCTCTGGTTTCGGCCTCTCGACGGCCCCTCAAGTGTTCACGGGGATTTTGAGGAATGTGCTCAATGGCTTCATTGAAAGGGGTGAGGATATCCATGTACCTCGACGATTGGCTAATAAGGGCCAATTCAGAAGATCGTTGTTTGAAGGACTTACAAGTAACTTTAGAATTGACGAAGGCTTTGGGACTTCTCGTCAATTTCAAGAAGTCATCACTAATTCCCGAGCAAGAGTGTGTATCTCGGGATACAGATGAACTCTCTGAGTTTTCGGGCTTTTCCCTCGCAGGAAAGGATAGCCCGAGGATTCGAGAGAGTAACAACCTTCTTAGGGAAAGAAGTATGCACAGTGAGGGAGTGGATGAGTCTGCTGGGGACACTCTCCTCTCTGGAGCAATTCGTTTCCCTAGGAAGGTTGCACCTGAGACCGCTCCAATTCTTTCTTCATTGGAATTGAGTCGTCGTTCTCAGGATTTGACGTTCTCCCTGTCGTTATCCCAGGACATCAAGAAAACATCTCTTATGGTGGACAGATCCCAACCTCTTTGCGAAGGGACTGTCTCTTAAATCACAGACCCCCAACCTGGTGTTGTTCTCCGACGCGTCGGACATGGGGTGGGGTGTGCAACTCTGGGAACCAACGAAGTGTCAGGTACCTGGGTGGGGGACCAGGTAGCCTGGCACATCAACGAAAGGAGTTGATGGCTGTGTGTGGCTCTGAAGGCTTTCGAGCCCAAAGTCAGAAGATCGGTAGTGCAGGTCAACGCGGACAACACTACACTCTGGCATACATCAGGAAACAGGGGGGACGCATTCCTTCTCCCTGTACGAGACAGCAAGAGACCTTCTTCTGTGGGCAGAAGAAAGAGGAATCAAGCTTCTCACCAGGTTCGTGCAGGGAGAAAGGAATGTAAGAGCAGATCTCCTCAGCAGGAAAGATCAGGTCCTTCCCACAGAGTGGACCCTTCATCTGGATGTATGCCAGAGCCTGTGGAAGTTATGGGGCAGGCCACACATAGACCTCTTTGCCACGTCAAAGAACAAGAGGCTGGATCCTTACTGCTCTACGATATCGGATCCAGAGGCAGTAGCAATAGATGCTCTTCTTCTAGACTGGAACGGACTCGACGTCTACGCGTTTCCCCCTTCAAGATCCTGGGGCTAACTATCAAGAAGTTCGTAGAGTCCGATTCAACGAGAATGACCTTAATCGCTCCCTTTTGGCCGGCCCAGAATGGTTCACAGAGGTACTGGAATGGTTGGTGGACCTTCCAAGATCGCTCCGCTCTAAGGAGCGATCTACTCAGACAACCCCACATTCGACAGGTACCACAAAAATCTCCGCGTCTCAGTCTGACTGGTTCAGACTGTCCAAAGTTTGGTCAGAGCGAAAGGCTTTTCAGCAGCAGCTGCTAAAGCAACGCAAGAGCGAGGAGACCTTCCACCTTGCGTGTATACCAGTCAAAAGTGGGATGTCTTCAGACGTTGGTGCAAGAGGAAGAACATTTCCTCTTCCAGTACCTCTGTGACCCAAATTGCGGATTTCCTTATTTTCCTCAAAGAAGTCAATGCTGGTTGTGTCAACTATTAAGGGATACCGCAGTATGTTGGCGGCGGTATTTCGGCATAGAGGCTTAAATATATCCGATGATAAGGACCTGCATGATCTTATTAGATCATTTGAAACCATTAAGCGTCCTCATGTAGTACCGAACTGGAATCTAGACGTAGTCCTACAATTCCTTGGATCGTCTAGATTCGAACCTCCTGGCTTAGCCTCTTTCAAGGACTTGACGAAGAAGGCTATCTTCCTTTTGCCCTAGCTACAGCTAAAAGAGTGAGTGAGCTCCAAGCTATTGAGGGCAATGGTAGGGTTAAGGAAGATTCTATGGTATGTTCGTTTCTTCCAAGTTTCCTTGCAAAGAATGAAAACCCATCACGCCCTTGCCCAGGAGCTTTGAAGTTCGTAGTTATCTTTTCTAGTAGGGGAAGAGCCTGAAAGAACTCTTTGCCTATGAGAATTATGAAGTTTTTCCTTAAGAGGAAGGAACAACTTAAGGCTAATCAAGATGTACTTTGGTGCTCCGTAAAGGACCCCACTCGGCCCATGTCGAAGAATGCTCTTTCCTTTTTCTGAGAAGCCTTATTACAGAGGCACATGTTGCCTGTAAGGAAGATCAGTTTAGACTACTGAAAGTGAAAGCTCACGAGGTGAGAGCCATCGCAACTTCGCTTGCATTCAGAAAAATATGTCTGTGCGGAACTTGATGGAGGCGACTTTTTGGAGATGCCAATCGGTTTTCGCAAACCACTACCTACGTGATGTAAAAATCACATATGATAAATGCTTCGCCTTGGGTCCTTTCGTATCGGCGGATTCGGTGCTGGGGCAGGGAGCTGAAACTTATCCTGTGTAAATTTTTTATATATTACCCTATATTTTATATTGTTGTTTTTTGGTTGTCTGAAAGAGGTTGCAGGAGGCACCTCTTTTTGTTGTAATATTAACCCTTTGTATTTTGGTTAGGTGGTCTGGTGGGTTTTGGCTCCTTGCAGAGGTAGTGGTAAGGATCTGTTAGGTAAGCGGACAAGGTCCCTCTAACAGCATCCGACTTGGATTCTACCACAATAGGGGATCACATATCCCAGTGGTAGATCCGAGAGTCTTTCAGCATCAGGTCACGTCCTAGCTGTAGCTCTCCAGGCAATGCAGACTCAGAGATAGTATCTATGAAGTCTTCATCCTGAAAAGGGTGAGAACCAAGGTTTTTATATCCTACAACATTAGTTGTCTCCGTCTTACCTGTATTATTGAGCTGTCTCTTACCCTCCACCAAGGGTGCCAATCAGCTAAGTATATATCTGTCAGGGAAGTTCATGTACAAAATGATATTGTTAAACTACAATAAAGTTTTGTACATACTTACCTGGCAGATATATACGATTAATGGCCCACCCAGCCTCCCTCAGGAGACAGGTGGAAGAGAAAAATCTGACAAGCTTACGGGAGTGGTTCGTACATCCGCCACCCAGCGGCGGGTAAGGTAGACCACCTGACCTACCTGTCGCGTGTGCCGCGAGATTTGAAATTCTGTCGGGAACGTCGGAGACTATAGCTAAGTATATATCTGCCAGGTAAGTATGTACAAAACTTTATTGTAGTTTAACAATATCATGTTTCCCATCTCACTCATCCATCTTCTCTTGAGCAATATCCGATTCTAAAAAGGTTGTGTGCGTTTCTCGAAAGACTTGACCATACCGTAGTCTTAAAGTGAATTCTCTACTACATCCATCCTCTCACAAAGCATGTATTCTAATAAGCCATGCTTTCGTAAGCATGAGAGCATTTTATATCTTATAATCTTCTGGGAAGTCCATCACTGTGTGTTTGTATGGTGTTTTCACGCTGCATGGAACTAGTGGTTATTCAACAACGGGACTAACGGCTTCATGTGACTTCCGAACCACGTCGAGAGAGAGCATTTTATAATATAATGTTCTGCTGCGTTAGAATCCTTTAATAATGTTACCTACGGTAAACAGCATTGAAAGGTTATAATATCTTTCTTATTGAAAGCTTCTTAGCAAAAGGCAGACAATATTTTATTTATGTTAGCTTAACTATCCCCTCCATTCGAGACTAAGTCCATGATTGTAGGGGGAATTTACGGTTAACCATTCGATCCCGTTGGAGAGAGAGATGTAACCGACCGCTCATGACCGAGAACTGGATGGTACTGTATTGGCCTTAGAATGACAGCCCGGCAGTCTCGCTCGCTGCCTGGCTGCATTCATCATGAGTTGCCAGTTACTTCATTCAATGCAGGAATATAATAAAATTATTCTCGAGCCTAAGGAAGCTCTTAATAATGCAAATTTAAGCCAAACAACTTTGTTAAATACCGAAGCTGAGTAGGTATTGTCGTAACAAACCTTTTAAGCGAAGTCCTTACCAGGAAAATCCTGTAAGAATATAGATAATTCCGTAGCGAACCACAAAGGCAACTATGGTATGCGTATATGACTTGTCATTCAGTAGTCGTATACAGCAAGTCTTGCTACTACATTCTTTCCTCTCCGATTCAGAGGGAGAATGGAAATCTTGCCCTCTTTGTTCTTTTCGTCAATAAACACGAATTAGTATTAGTCGAAAGAGATCACAATGAAAACTCTAGGATCGAAGAGAATCCCTCAAATTTTTATTCTCTTGGATATAAGGCCGTATTCTATGCCTCTATTATTTGGAAGAGCCTCTAATCAATGAATGAGAGCTCGTACGAATCTGTTTAATTTTGCAAACGATTGCCACTCTTTCTGTAAATGGTTGGTTGCATTATTTTAGAAGGGGGAAGATTTTAATATCGTCTTATTAGTAATGGACTAATTTTTTCCAATAAAAAAGGTTTCCAATTCCGATCTATCCTCCATTTCCTGTCCATCAAGTTGGGAGAAGAATGAGCAACCGGAGGAGAGCGCCTGCTTTCGTAAGGTGAAGAGCTTTTAGCAGTACCGATTCTAACCTGACAAGGGCTACGGCCGCCTGTGCAACATCTTGAGTCCCCGCCAGGAAACAAGCCGATCTTGCTCTTGCCTTTACTTGCATTAAGACTATCCTGAGAAGGGCGACGGCCGCCTGTGCGACAACTCCCGTCCTTATCAGAAGAAGGCCTCGAATGTCTTTCACCTTTCGCAGAATCAGGCTCTAACTCCATCTCCGATGAAGATCCTGGTTTATAGTTTCAGTCGCTTTGCGCCTCATCTCAGGCGCTTCAGGCGCTTTGCGCCTTGTTTCAGGTGCTTTGCGCCTCATTTCAGGGGCTTCAGAGGTTTCAGGCGCTTCAGGCGCTTTGTGCCTCGTTTCAGGCGCTTCAGGTGCTTTGCGCCTCATTTCAGGCTCTTCAGGCGTTTCAGGTGCTTAAGGCG
>NC_087200.1:53739540-53809540 GCF_015104395.2 Macrobrachium nipponense
AACAGATAAGCTAAAAGTTCAAACACATCAAAACCTACTAGCATATTATCTGTCCCGGTAGTTTATGTTCGTAGTCAATAAAAATAAATAAATAAATAAGTAAAAGAGATTTTAAAGTCAGGAAGTCTAAAAGTGAAAATGTATATCTATGTGAATAATCCTATATGGATCTTACAGGGTAAATAATATATATAAAATTTGTATGGAAACCCTTTTCATTAGTTTGAATAAGGAATATCTAATTTTACATAAGTAATTACATATATTTTACAATCTTGCAGATTTGCAACATGAGACTAATATTATATTGTTCAATTTTGGTATTGTTTTTTTCAGACATTCTTCTCATGTGAGTGGAGTATTAAAACAAAAAATACCCAATTTATACTAAAGTCGTATTTATTACAGCAAGTAACGTAACTAAAGCTGGCCGAGAACAATCTCCTGCCAGGTGATGACATCATCAGTCCTGAAGGTGCCTGGCGTGTTTACTGAACCATCATTGTTCCTTTTACCCTAATAATATGCTTGCACAGGCTTCATCTGTAGTGTGTATTGTCTCGTGCTTACAAAACACAAGCCAACAGGAGAGGAATGCTTAGCACGAACTTCTCATGGGCAAGGCAGGTCGTTAGGTACAAGTGTCTATCCGTGTGTGCAATGCAACTTAGTTGAAGAATTGCAATCGTTTTAAAATTAATGAACAAAATAAGGAAACAGAATTTCTATAACATCAAAATGAATTAATTTTTCTGAACCTCATAGACAATTAGAGTCAATAAATCAGCTTATGACATTGGTAAGCGGACATTTAGAAGTATCAGGTCATGGATATGAAAAATTTACTTGCAACATTAGCCTATTACAATTCAAGTAAATCACATTCATGGGAAAATGTCACATTTTTTTGAAAAACCCAGTTTATATAGAAATTAGTTACATAGTGGGTTCTTTCATTGCATCTCCTGCCTAAAAATTAACCTCAGAGGATGCGAGCGAGAAAATTGAATATGAAACTTTTGTTAGGGGCACATAGGATCGGATTTTATCACAGCTTAATTTCAGTAAGCGTAGAGAAATACAGAATCATGATTAATATTCTCTTTGACTCTTATGATGCCTGGCAATCTTACAAATAGCTCCATTTTCCACTTCTTTGTCTAGTAACTTACTACCAGTAATATCGAATTTTCTTTGGGATTCGTATTGATATCTATTAATGTGGATATTTTTACGGTCATCAGAGACCTGGATAGGTTCACTCATTGTTATAATGCCATGGATAAAAAGGTTTGTACAGCTGATTCCTTTGAATTTCATAAAATATCAGCGAATTCATGTGGGTTAAGTATAGTCCTTAACGGCTTCTCCCTCCCATATTTGGATGTTGTCTGAATTTACTTTGCCTTGTGATAAGTATAATTTCACTTACAGGCTGATTAATGGAACCTGGTTACAGTACCCTGCAGTACAAGTTTCACATCGCATGCCCAAACAGATCGTCTACAACTTCAAAAAACCCGTTCGTCGCTGCGGACGACTACAATGTGAAGGGAATAAGCACCATCATAAGTGAACAAGCTTATTTCGTGGACTTCTTCGACCGACACCCGTATCCCGTCGTTAATCTCGTTTTTAATGCGGAATGCTCCGGCGGCTGTCGGAATTGAATCGACTGCAAAGGGACATACTTCCGATAAGTACAACCAAGAGGATATTCAACTCTACGTTTGCTGGCGCAGGACTGTTGCTGGGGATGATTTATTCATCGCGAACGTATTTGTATGGCATAGGATGCAGAGGACAAGTATTGGTGCAAAATAGAACGTTGGACCCTGCCCAGGCAATTTCCCCTTGTTTTTAACCATTTGGAATTGGCCATTTCATTTGGCTATAGGTGGTTGTCTGGAACTGCGTAATGGATGAAAAGTTGTTCAAACGCTAGTTAAATGTGCAGTGGGTATAACCTCGGTCATGTATCCTATATATAAAGTATCATGTATCCTATATATAAATGATCATAAATAACAGAATCGAAATATATCTGTGCGTGTACTCACTAGGAATCTATTTAAAGTGCACCTAGATTATTCACTTAGATTAGTCATATATGTTAATCAGTTGTATTAAGTGCACATATATTGATCATAATTATATGAATCCATATATATATATGTATAAACAAATCAGGTAGCCTATAATCAATCTGTTACCTTTTATCTGACCAATAACTGTAGTTAATATATGGGTCAGTGAATCAGCATAAAAATTAATAATTTTTATCTCTTCATATATGATTTTTATCAGTTAAAATATGATTTTTATCATGTTAATCTTTATTCTATGCAATTATCAGAGTACATTAGTATTTTCTGTAGCATATGTATCTTAATGAGATGAAGTGAAAACTGTATCAGTATATATCACATGATCACTATTATTTATGAATATCATCATATGCATGTCTTATATCTTATTACTTGAATCTGTATTGTGTACACCATGAATTTTTTTTTACTTCTAAGTATTTTCTATATATCTGTATATATTCACCATAGTGTCTGTATCACACTCCTATAAGTCAAATGCAAGTCAAGCTTGAGTAATATTCAGTGGTTGGTTTTGTAGCCGACCGAGCATTATGTAAGTGTTACATAATAAAAATATGGAATGTTATTCCATATATATAAAAAACTAAAACTATGATTAATTAAAATCAGTGACCCAAGAGGTCAACCAGATTGCTTGCAGGAATGTGATCAGACCAGAGACGATAAGTTGGCTAAGATGACGTATACAATAAAGTAGGCTAAGATGACGTGTTCTAATCAGTCAATGTCTAGTGCCGTCACCTGTAGTCATTCATTTGTTTATAAACTAGTCCAAGCTTGGCTACGTGGCAAAGACAAGATGCGGGGTAAAATGCATTTTCTTTCATTCTTACATGATTTTTTTTATTTATAAACTAAAATCTTGCTAATTCACTTCAGTATTTTCTTTAATGAATTGATATTATTGCTGTTTACATTATTATTGATATTTGAAAATTAGTAAATCGTTTATCATCCAAAAAACATACATCTCTGTAAGAGAGAGAGATTATCGTTGTATTTGTAAAATACTTTCACATATGATTTTTGTAATTACAGTTATTATTATTATTATTATTATTATTATTATTATTATTATTATTATTATTATTATTATTATTTTATTAGTATTGCTATTATCATATGAAAATATTAATAAACATTTTATACATAGTGTACCATAAAAATCTCTCATCTCAGTAGAGAGAGAGAGAAAGATGCGTGAAGACTGGGATTTCCTTCATCCTTACATAATTTTTAAAATTTATAAACTAAAATCTTACTAATTCGATGTAGTATTTTCTTTATTGAAGTGATTGCTTCTTACATTAATATTAACATTTGAAAATTAGTAAATCCTTTATCATACAAAAAGCATACATACTTGTAAGGGAGAGAGAGAATTATTAGTTATTATGTAGTATCATTAATCTTATTAACCCTCTTACGCCGATTGGACGTATTAAACGTCGAGTCAAAATGTCTCCCGTATGCCGATTGGACGTATCATACGTCGGCTCAAAAAAGTTTTTTTAAAAATTCGCGGAAAAATACTTATAGGCCTACCAGCCAAAAACTTTTGTATCACGCGCCTTGGGGGATGCTGGGAGTTTACGGATCAAGGCGTTGTTTTGTTTACAATCGCTACGCAGGCGCGCAAGCGCGAATTTCTTTCTTATCACACTAAAAAGTATTAGTGACACATCTCGGAAATTATTTTGTCAGTTTGACATAATTTTTGCACCATTTTAAATTATCCTTTACATGAAGTATTATATATGAAAATGTGCGCAATTTTATGTAAAATACAACAAAAAAATACTCATGATTGTAGCTTTTATCAGTTTTGAAATATCTTCATATAAATAACGATAAGTGCAAAAATTTCAACTTTCGGTCAACTTTGACTCTACAGAAATGGTCGAAAAACGCAATTGTAAGCTAAAATTCTTATATTATAGTAATATTCAATCATTTGCCTTCATTTTGCAACAAATTGGACGTCTCTAGCACAATATTTCGATTTATGGTGAATTTATGAAAAAACTTTTTCCTCACGTTCGTGCGATAACTCTTCCAATAAATTTTTTCGTGCGATTGTCCTAATGTTTGCACCCTTTTAAATTTGCCGTTAAATAAAGTTTTATATACAGAAATGTGCACAATTTTATGCAAAATACAACTAAAAACAACCCATGGTTGTAGCTTTTATCAGTTAACGAAATATTTTCATATAAATAACGTTAAGTGCAAAAATTTCAACCTTCAGTCAATTTTGACTCTACCGAAATGGTCGAAAAACGCAATTGTAAGCTAAAACTCTTATATTCTAGTAATATTCAATCATTTACCTTCATTTTGCAACGACTTGGAAGTCTGTAGCACAATATTTCGATTTATGGTGAATTTATGAAAAAAAAAACATTTTTCCTTACGTTCGCGCGGTAACTCTTCCGAAAAAATCAGAATTTTTTTGTGCGATTGTCGAAATGTTTGCACCATTTAAAATTAGCTGTTACATAAAGTTTTATATATGAAAATGTGCGCAATTTCATGTAGAATACAACTAAAAATGATTGAAGGTTGTAGCTTTTCTCTTTTTTCGAAATATTTGCATATAAATCACGATAAATAGAAAAAAAACCACGTTCGGTCAAATTTGACTCTACCGAAATGGTCGAAAAACGCAATTGTAAGCTAAAACTCTTACGGCCTAGTAATATTCCGTCATTTTTCTTCATTTTGAAACAAATTTGAAGTCTCTAAAACAATATTGTGATTTATGGTGAATTTTTGAAAAATATATTTACCTTCACTCCGCGCGCCGATTCGCGGCCGCAAGTCTCCGAAATACGTACATCGCATTATCCTAATATTTGCTCCTTTTCATATTAGCCTTTTTATAGAGTTTCATATATCAAAATGTGCGCAAATTCATGAAGAATACAATAAAAAATAATTGAAGGTTGTAGCTTTTTCCATCTTCGAAATATGTGCATATAAAAAAAATATATATAAAAATTTTGACATTCGGTCAAATTTAACTCGTCCGAAATGGTCGAAATCTGCAATTCTAATCTAAAACTCTTACAGTATCGTAATATTCAATCATTTGTCTTAATTTTGAAACAAATTGGAAGTCTCTAGAACAATATTTAGAATTACAGTGAATTTTTGAAAATAACATTTTTTTACGTCCGCTCGTTACGAATTCGTACATCATTTTGTGATAATATTTTTCCGGTGTTGCTTTTATTGTTTTACAATGTATTATATATCAAAAGGATTGCAATTTAGTGTAAAATACAACGAACAAAAATTAACTCGTTAGCTTTGACCGTTTTTTGCACAGCGTGATTTGAATACAATTATCTATGAATTTTTTTTTTGCTACCATATATCGCATTATTTACTTATGATAATGATATTATTTTTCATTTCTGATGATTGCATACTAAACTTCAGGCAATGAAAAAAAAAATGAGCCAAAAATGAACTCTTAATCTTCAAAACTAAGCGCGCTGTGATTTTTTGAAAAAATTATTTTTTCCTTCCGTGCTCACTCCAAACCGGCGCCGGCATACAGGAGAGGTTTTGATTTTTAGGGCTTCGGCGTAAGAGGGTTAAACATACTAATACAGTATTGATCATTATTAATATTTTAAAATTAGTAAGTAATTTTTGTATCGTAAAAATGGATTTAGGCATGAAAAAACATCAAAATACACTAATTAGTGATTATTTATCGTCGGAAAATCCCGCGAATAGGCAAATTCATCGCAAATAATGGGTAGATATGATCCAGACAAAAATCAGCGAATCAGTGAGTCCGCGAATACGGGGCCCCACTGTAGTTGTAAAAAACATTGTTATGTATCCAGTTGTAATTGTAGGATACCCATGTATGGGCATACAAAACATTATCTTGGCTCCTGCCAAAACGGCATGTTTATCAAAGGAAAATTCTATAAATCTTCTAACACATTAAAATCCGTTTTGGAAAAAAAAAAGAGACAGTTAATCAAACAATAATGTTCATAGAGGAACCAATCACTTGTCTCATAAATCAAGATATTGTTCAAGCCACCCAACAGAATTCTTAATCCTTCCTGACACTGAAAATTAACGGACTTTCCATGACACAAGCACTATACATTAACGGACTTTCCACGACACAAGCACTATACACTTGACTCACAGCAACAAGTTAATATTGAAGTCTGTAACCATATGAATACCAATCTAGTAATCCACTAAAATCTACATATCATGGATATGGAAGTGTATAAATATCGCATTTTTACCGTTGCTGAAATTAATTATGCTCAACCCATTGTTGACAAATCCCTCTTACAATCTATCAAAAGTAAAATCAATAAAGACATTCAAGAAGAGGAGATCCACCAGAAACTTTTTTATCTTTTATCTAAATATCATGATGTTTTCTCCACTAGCGAGGGATCTCGAGGGAAAACGGATGTCATTGAACACCAAATATGGTTAAAGTACAAACATAAAGCTATATTCGTACCTTCGTATAGACTCCCAATGAAATTTCAAAATGAGATAAATGACGAAGTCAAAAAAATGTTAGAAGAAGGAGACATTAGGAAATCAAATAGCCCTTACAATTTTCCCTTAATCGTTGTAGCTAAAAAAGATCGGACTTGGCGTATTTGCGTAGATTTCCGTCGCTTAAATGAGGAAACGATTCCCGATCATTTTCGTGCCATGTACCGACGATATCTTATCTTTGTTAGGCCAGAACAAATACTTCACCAGCTTGGGCTTACTTAAAGGCTTTCACCAGATACCCTTAGCTAGTGAGAGTACCCCATACACCGCCTTCAGCACAGCCAGGGGACATTATGAATTTTTACGTATGCCTTTCGGTTTATGTTGCGCCCCAACTACATTCACCAGAATGATTAATATAGTGTTTGGATACTTGTTAGGGGATACCCTTCATGCCTATATGGATGATCTTGTAATCTTTTCTAATACCTTAGAAGAACATTTGCATAAACTAGAGCTAGTGCTACAGAGACTAAGGCAACACCTTGAAAGAGGAGTTATGCAGTTCACCTATCTTAAAATTGCCTGATTTTAATCAGGAATTTTTTATTGTAACTGACGCCTCACACCAAGGGGTATGAGGGGTACTACTTCAGCAATATGATAAACAGTTCTTTCCTATAGCTTTTTATTCACGTAAACTGAAGCCCTCTGAAAGCAAATATGTTGTCGTTCCCATTAACTGTATGTGCCTATGTCACAGACCTAGATCCGTATATTCATCTGTGTGTGCGAAATTGAGCAATGTTTCGCTCATTTATATTCTTGTAAACAGAATTGTATATCAGACTTCCACTTCTCCTCCTAGCTTCAAGGCCTAACAAATCTTCTTGCAATCTATCCAAGTGATGTAGTTTGTTAAATATATAACTTTTAATTTTCACTATGAGTTTTAATGTCTTCGCCTTCATACCAGAAAGAAGATATTGAACGGAACTTAGAACTGTCATCACCGTCAATGAGACTTAGGAAGAAGGAGATGGTGTTTACCAACTGATATCTGCGATGCAGATCAACAGAAACCTTTCAGGGCCTCGTTAGTCAATAATACGAGAACCCCCAAAACAAATTTACACTTGTGTGAAAGGAAACTATATGAAATTTACCTTCAATAAACAACTTTTATGTGTTACTGCAACAGGCTACCAGGACGGTGCTATGATTTTGTTTACATCCACTTGTTGCAAATGGCCAACGGGCTAACTGATGATGTATTGTAAGCAATTTTTTGAAAGTTTGTAGTAACAAACTGATAATTTGATAAATCGTTGCTTGTGGGCACAATGACATTTTATTGAACAAAAGTGCTCATGTCTCCAGTTACCCTTGGTCCCATACACTCTTGGGGACAGGTTCCACTGTATGCTAGCAAATTCCGGGACTTCCTTTCAAGATGCTATGAGGAACATCTCCCTGTAATTTGTCAAAGGTAGCATTTTGCCAGTACTAGGTAAAGTGAACCACTTTGCTTTTAAGAATATTAGAACAGGTGGAAGATCATTCAGGGGAGGCCAAAAAAGTAGGATTTTTAAATTATATGGACAGAATATGGTTTTATAGCAAATTAAGAAGTAAGGGAGACCAGTGCTGTGTGACCGTGCAGTAGTGTGTAAGAATACTGTCACCGTAGGTCCTGAGTGTCATAAAAGGTGACTAACAGGACAGCTGCTTCATTGCAGCCTTACCTTTTAGGAAAAGACTAAGCCCACCGCCAATAACTTTGGAAATTACTGCCTTGCAGGTTGGCTTTTTAATCATTCTACTTTGTGTTAAGAGTCGGCGGCAAAGGTATACCAACATCTTTATTATTTACATACTTTCGCCCTTTAACATGAGGACGAGATATGTATTTAACGTGAGGACGAGACATGTATTTAATGTGAGTGATATTGATTCTGTAATGAGACATGTATTCATCCAAAATTTACACTTACGCTTTGGGAATTACCGAGGGGAACGTCAGAGGTTTGTCCTTTGTTTTGTTTTTTCTGGTAATTACTCTTCTTCATCCTTTCTCTTAATATCGGATGAAGGTAGAAGAGGGGGTATGTGGTGTTGGTGTTGGGGGATCTGCTCTCACTTTGGAGGGCAGTGCCCTAGCATGAGAGAGGAGTATCTTTATTACTTTAGATAATTTTTTCTTTACTTTACAGACTAACAGTGGTGATTGTGTTTACAGCAGTATTGGTTGGATAGCTCTTCGTATTAGTTATCCCAACCTTGGAATAGTACCTGTGACTCGTAGCATCTTGTGATACTGATCCTCGAGTGTGTGTACTGATCCCCTGCTGGTAATCATATTCATTTACCACTACTACCCTGGAGTTAAGTCACTGGACGAAGCTTTACGCCACTGCCCTGTGATGTTTAACTATTCCTGATGGTAGAATTCTGGCAGAATTTGGAGGAATCGAAGAGGAAGAGAGCTCGTCAAGTGTTGCCATCCTCCTCTTCGAGATCATCATATTTTCATCAGTTTCCACCCCTTTGACTCCTAAGGCTCTTTGCCATAGAAATAGAAGGTTGTCTCCCCCCGTAAGAAGTCTTGACATGGGACTTCTAAGGCTCTGTCTCCTCAACTGAGGAGGCAGTTGGGTCTTCCGCCGGCTGTCCCGTTCCTTTGGGAACGGGAACTGTCACGCTGTCCCCAGGGTCTAGCGTGTCGGGAGCCATAGAAGCACAAACTTCGGTTCGCACTTCTTCTGCTAGTCCTAGAGGTTCTGCCCCTAAGACTAGTTCCGTGTCGGGCACTCGTTTGCGAGTCCCCAAGTGCATGTAATCTTCAGATTCCCGTGCATCCAGAGTCGTTGACGCTGAGTCCGCTCACTGTCATGACTCGGACACGGGGTGGAAGAAAGGAGCAAGTCACTCAGGTGACTTGCGCCTTGCCGGTGATTGCTCTCACGGTGATTGCTTGGTTCCCAAGGTTGACATGACGGTTCTGCGGGACTGTTCACGCAGAGACCGATGGAGGCTGCCAATCCAGTCCTCTTGAGAGGTTTCGGCCTTGACAAGGACTTGGACGAGTCAGAGGACGGTATCGGCTGTCTCCAGTAAGGTGCATGCTCAGCCCCACGACAGTCACGTTCGTGCAACTGACCAGTCTCGGTGGTGGCAGACGTTTCGCCTGCCATGCGAGAGTTTCGTAACCATCCTCAGGGAAGCGTTCTCTCCCCTGCTGCTCCGTCAGGTCCTCCTTCCCAGTTGTGCTGGAGCCTGCTGCTTCGGCAGCCACCTCAGCCCCTTCCTGGATGGGAGAACTTTCTGCCGTCCTGAGGAAGTGGGCGAAGATGAGGAAGGTGCCGTCGTTGTCTTCTTCGTCATCTTCTGCCGCCTCTTCCCCTTTGACTTCCAAGGCCCCCCAACCGAGAAATAAGAAGGTGGCCTCGGCCTCCCCCCCCAAAAGAAGTCTCACACAGGGACTTCTAAGGGTCTGTCTCACTCAGGTGAGATAGGTGGTCTTCCGCTGGTCCTCCCGTTCCTCCGGGAATAGGGCCCGTCTCTCCTTCCTCAGGGAAGAAGACGGGGACCGTGGACGTACCAGCCACCACTGGTACCTCCTCTCCCGGCTCCAGAGGTTCCACCTCCTGACCGGGAACCGTCTCAGCCGCTCACTCGCAAGCGTCACTGAGTGTACGGTCACCTATGGGTGACCTTGCAGCCAAGGTTCAGACTGCTGAGTATGCTCACCGTCAGGACCCAGACACGGAGTGGAAGGATGGTAAGAGTCGCTCAGGTGACTCTCACCAGACCGGCGATCGCTCGCGCAGTGATCGTCCAGTACCCAGGGTTGACGTGACCTTCCCACCAGACCGTTCACGTTGCAAGGCTGGGAAGAGGTCCCCTCCAGTCTCCAGGAACAGCTTTGGCTGCTTTTGGGACCGTGGTGCGTCGTGAGGACGATGCTTGCTCTCACCGTGTTAGTGGACGCTACCAGTCACCCGACCGTCGCTATCATCGGGACAGCTGGTAGCAGCTCCCCTGACGTACAAGACCGACTTTACCGTCCTCGGTCCAGCGCTTCTCTGCAAGGAGATCACTGGTCCAGTCCTGCAGCTCAATCATCACCACAGGTTGGCGATTGCCTGCAGTCCTCCCAGCCTACCGGTTCTGCTGGTAGGCAGGGTAGGAGCGCTCGTTGCAGCTCCCCTGATGCATGAGACTGACACTACCTTCCTCAGTCCAGCGCTTTTCCGCAAGGAGACCACTGGTCCAGACATGCAGCTCGATCACCACCGCGGGTTAGCGATCGCCTGCATTCCTCCCAGCCTACTGGTTCTACTTTAGGCAGGGCAGGAGCGTCGTTTCTCCCTCACCTGTCCCTTCAACCTCCTTGGGCTACACCAGGAGGAACGAGGCGAACAGGAGTGACTGTGATGAATGTGCTTCTTATGGTCTGGCCATGAGCCTGGTTCGGTCTTGGGACCAAACAGATCATACACTCAAGTGGTTGGAGGAGATTGGGGGGGCTGGGGAGGACAATGATGCTTTCCTAGACTCGTGGAGTGACTATCACCGGGACACATCGGAGGATGGTATTGGCTCTTTCCTGTCAGGTGCACACTCAGCCCCACCCAGACGACGGTCATGGTGGCGGCAGATGTTTCGCCTACAGTATGAGTTTCGTAACCCCCCTCGAGAAAATGTTTTCTACAGACGGTAATGTTTTCCTAGACTCGGAGCGGCCATCACTGTAGGTTGATGACTGCCCGTGACTTGCTTCTCCAGCTGCTAGTTCTGCTGGGAAGGTGAGTGAGAGCATCCAGTCTTCCTCCACCATTCCCTCTCTTCTTCTACAATCTGCAAACACTTGGGCGAGACCACGGTCCAGAGTGGGCGAGACGAGAATTCCTGATAATTGTTCTACGATAATCGTTAATCTTGCCAAATGCTCGAATTCCTTGGAATTTCTGGCATCTCAGGAGTGTTTTGGTTTTCCTGTAATTTCCAAACACACTGTCGAGACAGACATTCCCAGTAATTGTTATTACGAACTCGGGAGTCTCGCTAAGCAATTAATTCCTGGAATTTCTAGCGTTTGAAGGAAGTACTGCTGCTAAAGGAAAATTATCTTCGGAGGGGCTCGGCCTGCATGGACCTGACGGTCCGTCGCCTCAGTACGCGGTCACCCCCAGGATAGAACGGGCAATAACAGTCAATCCTCCTCTCTTTTTTTTCATTACTACTTGGTTATACCAGAATGAAACAAGGAAATAAGAGGAATTCTGTGGAGTTTACTCCTCGGAATTTGAACCTGAGAGACTGTTTTTGGTTCAATCCTAGGATCTTATCGAACATACGTCAATCCGTTCAGGATGGATAGCACCGAGAGTTTGAATGCCTCTCCAGTGCTAATGTTTTGGGTACATCCAGTTCGGCTTGAACTAGTTGTCTTCGGTATCCTGTTATCACCGTAGAGGCCTTCCTTTGGGAAAACTTCACCTTCCCTCTCTTCATTAGAGAATGAAGGAGGTTTGCTTCCAGTCCTTATTCTTGTTCCTCGAATGGAAGAGAATTTAGGCTGGAGGTCGATGTACAGGAACCTACAAATATGCTACATATATTTCTCTCGCGACATGCTTTTGTTATCAGTTTAATTGTCCAAATAGTAGGCACATAACTGTTATGGAGGAGTAATGATAGTAGTTTATATTTGACAACCTCTCCAAGGGTTGCGTGAGAGAGAGAGATTGGTGGAAGAATAAATGGGATTGGTTGAATGGCGGTCGTAAGCGTGTGTCTGTTGTGGCACTCTGTTGTGTATATCAGTGGCGGGAGTGTGTTATGGGACTCAAAAGTAGTAACGCGTTAGGTGAAGTCATAGAGTTGGTTTTGGCAACAGTTATCCATTGGTGGTCAGTTGATGTGTTATTTGATTGATTTTGGTGTTGTAAAGTTGTTGTGGGGGGGTCTGTCTGGTTGTGGTGAAGTGGAAAATGTTGGTCATGCATTTCGGTGTCTGTAAGTGGTGGGTGGGGCAGTGTTGGTGTTGGCAGGTTGTTGTGCAGGGTTGAGTTGTGTTGTGTCGTGTTGTTTTGAGCTGTTGGTGTTCGTCTGCTCAGTGATTTGTCAAGTTGTTAAGTTGTTGTGGGTTTGCAGTTCTTGGTTGGTTGTTTATGTGTTGTGATTATCGGTGGTGGGTGTGTCTTGGCTAGCCTATATCCAGCGGACAGCACAGCCTAGCCCTGAGTATCTGGAGCCAGAGGTGAGTATGTGTTTGTGTTTTGTGTGTGTGGTGTGTCGTTAAACCAATTGTCCTGCAGGTAAAAAGTAACGTAAAGGGGAAAGTGTGAGTGTGGGAAATTGTGTCAGCTTGTACGATTAACGTAACTGGGGAGTTGGCTTGCTTTTTTCACTTAGCTTTGATTCCGCCACAGAAATTTTTTATGCCCGAACAGGGACTGCTGGTATGGCAGCTGCAGGACGATTGGTCTAGGTTAGTGTGTATGAGTGGTGAGAAAATTTGGGATGGAAGGGTTGGAGATAGAGAGGCTGAAGGAGGAGTTACGGTTGGCGAGGGAAGCTAAGGAAAGATTGGAAGTGGAGAATGAGAGGTTGAGGGTAGAGTGTGAGGAGCTGAAGAGTGAGTTAGAGGAATGCTAAGGAATGCGAAAGTGGAAATGAAAGGAGTGGAAGCGAGAATGGTTGAGAAGATGGACAAAAAATTTAGTGATGATGAATGCAGTGCAAGAGATGATGAAGGGTTCATGGGAGAGGGAGCTGTAGGAGGTAGGCCTACTGGTCCTTGTGATGGGCCAGAAGTGGTAAAGAAAGTGGAAGAGCGAGTGGATGAGACTACGAGAGACGAAGGTGATTTGGTTGTGATAGGTAAGGGAAAGGCACAGGATAAGGATAAACCCGAGGACAAGAATAAGAAGGGGGCTGAGGAAAAGAAGAAGACTTAGAGAAAGAAGGCTAGTAAGGATGGAAGGCAGGATGAGACTAGGACTGAATACATTGGGGAAAGGGCTGAAAGTGATTTAGATAGCAGTGAGTGGAAACAAGTAGGTAGAAAGAGGGGTAAGAAGAGCTTAATCAGGAGTATGGAAGTTGACTCGTTGTATTCGGACGAGGTTAAGAGGGATCAGAATGGAAGTAGTGAAAGTGAGAATGAGAGTGAGCAGGAAGTACAAAAGGCTGTGTATATGAGAGAGGTACCTAGATGTGCATAATAGGAGGAAAATGGTAGTAGGGACATAGGGGACTTTTTTTAAGGAATATGAGAAGTATTGTGAGGCTAAGTATGGGGATAACAAGAGAGTCTGGGCAAGAGAGTTGGGGAGCTTTTTGACAGGATTTTTTTGAGTATGTATGGGGTAATGATAAGTGTGGGGAATGTGCCTTATGAATGTGTGAAAGCCAGGATTGTGGAACAGGTAAAGACGATAAAGAGTAGTGTTAGGTATAGGAGAAAACATGGTTTTGATGAGGTAAGAATGAATGTTGGTGAGTCGTTGTCTGTGTATGTGTGCAGGTTAGAAACATTAGCCAGGAAAAAGTTTGGGGATGAAGGGATAAATGAGTGTAAAGAGTTAGTGAGGAAGTTGTTGGCGACTTTGCCTGAGAGTGTGTATGTTTGTAAATCTGAAACGTAAGGAGAAAATGCGATGGACGAATGAAAGGTTCACGTGGAACGACATTTTGGAAAAGTTGAGGATTACGAGTTAGATAGGTGTATGAAAGAAAGTAGAAGTGTTAGTGTTAGGACTGAAGTAGCTGAGGTTATACCAGAGTTTAAGAGCTATAGGGAGGCAGTTTTAGAAGGTCCAAGGCGAATGGCAGAGTGAGTGGTTGATAGGAGCGTTAGAGCAAGTAACATAAGTATGGTTAACCCTAAGACAGATCAGAGTGCAAGCGTTGGGAGAGTAGGGTCGGTTAGTCATGAATTAGAGCAGCAGTGTTACAGATGTGGAAAGCCAGGACGCAAGAAGAATGAATGTCAGTGGGCGTTGGGAGCATGCTTCGGGTGTGGGCAAACGGGACATTTGGTGAGCGAGTGTAAGAAAAATAGATATATTAAATGTTACAGGTGTGGGCAAGTAAAACATATAGCAAGTGGATGTCGGGGTACCCATGTGACTGAGGTTTGTGGTAATTGCGGGAAGAATGGGCATTGTGCTAGGATGTGTAAGAACAGCGGGTGAAATGTGTTGAATGTGGAATGGAAGGTCATGTGGCGAGTGTGTGTAGGCGAAAGAGGATGAGTCAGGTTGGGGATTCGGAAAACTAGGTACAAAGGGGATTCAGTTGGGTGGATCCTCTGGTGTGTGGGCAGTAAGAGTGATGCATGTGCGTAAAGGATTGTTGCATGAAAAAGGGTTAGGAGGAAGAGCTCATGAATGTATGAGTGTAAAAGTGAGGTGCAAAGGGGTGTGTTTGGTTGCTTTGATTGATACTGGGTGCAGTGTCAGTGTTCTTTTTAAGAATGAATGTCACAAGTTGCGGAGTGAGTGTGAAATTACGAAATGTAAAGGGGAGGTACAAGGAATAGGAAATTTGGGTATGCCTGAGGTGGGAATGTTGCGTGAAAATGTAGAAATCGAAGGGGTAGTAATGGATGAAAGCGACTTTTATGTGAACGAGAGAATAAGTGATAAGTATGACATATTGTTAGGGTACAGGTTCCTGAAGAAGTGTGGGATGGTGGTCTGTCCGAGCATGAATATGATTGAATTGCATGGGAAGGGGAATGTACGTTGAGAGTTGTACTTGGATAGGGATGAAGGGGTAAGCAGTAAAATATGGAAGGGAGTGCCATTGGTTGCAAAAGAGTGTAAAAGTGCTGCGAGAAGTCGGAGAAGTTGTTAGTGTGAAAGTTGCATTGCCTGATAGTCTTGGGATTGTCAAAGGTGACAAGTGTGCATATGTGGTTGAAGGTGTGGATGCGAACAAGTTGGTAAGAGTGAGCGTGCATGTGTATGACGGGATTTTAGACATGAAGAATCCTCTGATTTTAGTAGCCTCATTGCCAAGTGTTAGGAAAAAGCGAGTGCGGGGTATACGTGAAGGTGTGTGGGGTTGTTATATACATTGGTGGATGTGGATGACGAAAGATTTGTTAAGGTGCAGTGGGTGATGACAGGTACAGGCAGTCCCCGGGTTACGACGGGGGTTCCGTAAGCAGGAACGACGTTGGAAAAATGTCTTAAACTAATAAAAAGTTATAAAAACCTTACTTGTGATCCTTTGATTACACTACATGTTGTTTCCTGTAGTTTTATGTACAACCTGGAGTTATTTTCATAAAAAAATGCTGGTTCTTGAAGGTAAAAACTATTGTAATCCTCTGGTGACACTACATTCTTGAAGTTTTATGTACAACCTGGAGTGATTTTGCCAAATCTTGAGGGCTACAAGAACAGTTGATTACTATTTACGTATCATATAGACTAATTAAAGTAAACGTATCTTTAAATAGGCTTATATATTAGTATCAACAAAACATTTACTGGCATGAGTCAGAGGCCGTTTAATGAAACGAACACTTCTCTGTCCTATCTGTTCAGAAAATAAACGTTACGTCAATCCCCAAGACCATTGTTGCCAAGACGCCTCTCTCTCTCTCTCTCTCTCTCTCTCTCTCTCTCTCTCTCTCTCTCTCTCTCTCTCTCTCTCTGATCAAATTACTGGATAATGTCTCTCTTTGGATACTTTGATTTTGCCAAATCTTGAGGGCTACAAGAACAGTTGATTACTATTTACGTATCATATAGACTAATTAAAGTAAACATATCTTTAAATAGGCTTATATTATTAGTATCAACAAAACATTTACTGGCATGAGTCAGAGGCCGTTTAATGAAACGAACTCTTCTCTGTCCTATCTGTTCAGAAAATAAACGTTACGTCAATCCCCAGGACCATTGGCAAATGATCTCATTTGCCAAGATGCCTCTCTCTCTCTCTCTCTCTCTCTCTCTCTCTCTCTCTCTCTCTCTCTCTCTCTCTCTCTCTCTGATCAAATTACTGGATAATGTCTCTCTTTGCATACTTGGAATTTCCGTTGTAATCTAACCAGAAACTTAGTTTTGTTATTATTACTGGAAGCAATCAATGATTTTTTCATTATTTGCACTTTTGGACTGTTATAAACTTTGCGCATCGCAAGCTAGTATTCATTCGCTTGGAAACTAGTTCCGCTTATGAGGCGTCACTAAAAAATTTAGAAAAATATGACATAAAAAGTGTCGAAAATCATCATAACCTCAAAATTTTTGTTGTAATCTAACCAGAAACTTATTTTTATTAATATACTGTGCTAAACTATAAAGGATTTTTATCATAGTATGCATTTTTTAAAAGAGTCGTTAACTCGGAGCGTCGGAAGCTTCAGCGTCGTAACGTCGGAACAAACTTCGTAACCCAGGGCGAATTTTTCAATGAATAGTTAAGAAAAAGCGTCGTAACCTCGGAACGTCGTAATCCGGAGCCGTCGTAACCCAGGGACTGCCTAGCATGAAAGAAAGTGATGAGTGGAAGTATGATGAGTTGAGAGAAAGAATTGAGGTGGATGAAAATGTTAGTGATGACGAGAGGGAGCGGTTGATGTAGATGTTGTTGAAAGTGTTGTTGTATGGGGTAAAATTTGTCAAAAGGACAGACCATCGGCCGTTAGTGTATATGATCAAGAAGGAAAGTGTGAATGCTAGGATTGCAAGGACGATTGAGGATTTGAGTGAGTTTGATTTTAGCTTAGAATATGTGCTGGGAAGTAAAAATGTGATTGCTGATACAATGTCTAGGATGCATGGTAAGGACAGTGGTGTCGTGAAAAGTGACTGGGACCCAAATATGGTACCTGAGGGGTTAGTTGTAAAAGAGAGGTTTGAAGGGAATGCCAGAGTGTGTGAATGTTTGTTTTCAGCATTGAAAGACTTGGAAGGTAGGGGTCTGGTTGAAGAAGTACCCAGTAGTGCGAATGAGTTGTGAGTGAAGTTGATGAGTGATGGGCAGAAGGAAGTGGCATATGTGGAGGAACAAGGTGGGGAAGGAGAAATGTTGCATGAATTGTTGTCAGCAGTAGCTGAGTTGTTTGGAATAAAAGTGTTTTTGTATTTTGGATGGGACAGACCGGTTGAGTGTCAAGGAAGGGTGAGTACAGGTAATGAACGTGGGGTTTTGATGATTCAGTGTGGGGAACATGGTTGTAAGGAGACTGTGAAGGGAATTTGAGTCAGAATTGTGGAAATGGGGAATTAACTGAGGATGAATGTGGTGAGGAGGATTGTGATGTGGATAACCAGGTGTACGTGGTAGTGAAAGTGTGTATGCATGGGACTCGAGGGAAAAGGGTGACGTTTGTCAGAGTAAATGATAGTGAGTACTGTGGTTTGGTTGGCACAGGGGCACAAGTTTCCTTGTTGAGTGGGTCAATGGTGAGTAAACTTGAGAGATGCGCAAGAATACAGGGGTTAGGACAAAGAAGTGTTTTAGTATGGGAAGAGGTACTGTTAAAGGTTAGGTTAGGAGATCTTGAAGTAATACATAACTTTATAGTTATAGGAGAAAATGATATGCCATCTTGCCTTTTAATAGAGATAGATTTTTTGAGGATCCATAATATAGACGTAGATATAGGAAACGGAATTCTTAGAAAGGGGGTCAGACAAGTAGCTAGGATTCAAGATAGTAATGTATTCGTAGCAAACTTTGTGGGTATGACTGATAATGCTAGGAGTGAGAATGATCTGTTGAGGGAGGAAGAGATTGAGGAAATGCAAGATAAGTGCCTGGAGGTAAGTGTGTTGCAACAATGTGTTTTGGGAGGAGTGCGTGTGGAAGATTGGCCATGTGAGTTGGATGTATATAAGAGGGTTGTTAAACAGTTTGTAGTGCGTAAGAACATAGTGTACTTTTTACATCAGGAAGGGGTGTATGATAGGGAAGTGTATGTGCCGGTGTTTTCTGTTGAGTCAGCTGTGAGTATGTTTGTTGGTGCATGATCGGTTTGGGCATATGGGGAAAAATAAGTTGTGGGAATGCATGAGACAGAGATTGTATGCCCCTGGGTTGAATAAGATTTGTATGGATTTGGCTGTCACGTGTGAAGACTGTCAGAGGGGAAAGTATCAGTGTGTGCATGCCAGTCCACCTGTGTTGCGATTGCAGATGAAAGAGCCATTTTAAATGCTTTTGATTGATTGTGTTTCTTTGCCTAGGATTGCAAGAGGACACATGGGGATGATTGTGATGGTGGATCACATGAGTAAATTTGCCTATGTGGTTCCTGTCAAAGATAAGAGGAGTGAAACTGTTGCACGAATGGTGAGTCAAGTGATGTTGCCTATGTGTGTGCGTAAGCCAGCAAAAATGGTGAATGATAATGGACCTGAGTTTGTGGGATGGGAATTTGAAGAAATGTTGAAGGAATGTGGTATTGTGCATGTATATTCTACTCCGTATATGCCCAGTGTGAATGGTTTTGCTGAAAGGACTGTTAGGACAATGACTGAGATTTTGCGAATAATGAGTAAGGGTGACAAGGATTGGGAGATGTATGTAGGATGTGCATTGTGGGTATATAATGCCACACTGCAGAAGTGCATAGGTATGTCTCGTAAATATGTGTTGAATTTTGAAAGGATTGTCAGGGCGTGTTTGGGTCTGTTAGAAGGTAATCGGAATTTGTGGAAGAAAGAGAGTGAAAGGTTTGAGAGTTTTAAGATTGGGGATAAGGTGTTGAAAGATGTAGTTGAGAGAAGAATGAATGTGAATAAAGTAAGGGAGAAATTTGAAGGGCCTTTGGAGATTTTGGAAGTGGGACCGAGTGGATTGAGTTATGTTTTGGGGAAATTGTGAGTAGTTGGGGGAATGGATGAGGTTAGGGCACACCATAACCAACTCCGTAAGTGGAGGGAAGTACCACAGTATGTTCAGGAGAATGTGATGAGTGAGTGGTTGAGGGTGAATAAGTATGAGCCGACTGTTGGTGAACAAATGGGTCTGGGAGATTGACAGTTGGTGTTGGTTGAGTATGAAAGAAAACAGAAGAGTGTGGAGAGAGGAAGTGGAAGGGAAAAGTATGAACGGCATGGTAAGGGGGTTGGTGGTAGGGTGCAAACTGTTGATAAAGTGTGTGCTATGGATGACTTTGAGGGAATGAATAATACTTGTAGTGTATGTGGGTTTGAGTTGACAGGGACAAATAGGACTTCAGTGAGAAGGAAACCGCGTAGTAAGGAGGTAGTTGATAGGATAGATAAGTCTTTGCGGGAGTTTGACAGAAGTATGGATGAGCTGAGTGGCTTGGTAGCCGAAAGAGGGGAGATGTTGGAACCAGAGTTAGAAGATATCGGTGAAGTAGTGAATGGGATTTTGGAGGATGGTAGTGAGGGAGATAATGGGAGTTTGAATGAAAGTGGTTTGGAAGAAGTGAATGGCAATGTAACTGAAAGAATGTATGAGTGTCCTCAAGCAAGATCCAGGGGGCCTCCATCTGAGCATCCTTGGGTGTTGCGAAAGGCAATTTAGTGAGGATGTTGCAAGTGTAAGGAGACGTTGTCAAATGTAATGGGAGAGGTAATATGGAGGAATAAGGATAGTAGTTTATATTTGACAACGTTTCCAAGGGTTGCGTGAGAGAGATAGAGAGCGAGATTGGTGGAAGAATAAATGGGAGAGGTTGAATGGAGGTCATAAGCGTGTCTGTTGTGGTTCTCTGTTGTGTATATCAGTAGCAGGAGTGTGTTACGGGAGTCAAAAGCAGTATGGCATTCGGTGAAGTCATAGAGTTGGTTTTGGCAGCAGTTATCCGTTGGTGGTCAGTTGATGTTGTGCTATTTGATTGATTATGGTGTTGTAAAGTTGTTGTGCGTGTGTCTGTCTGGTCGTGGTGAAGTGGAAGAGGTTGGTCGCGCATTTCGGTGTCTGTGAGTGTTGGTGTTGGCGGGTTGTTGTGCAGTGTTGAGTTGTGTTGTGTCGTGTTGTTTTGAGCTGTTGGTTAGTCTGCTCAGTGATTTGTCAGGTTGCTAAGTTTTTGTGGGGTTGTGGTTCTCGGTTGGTTGTTATGTGTTGTGATTATCGGCAGTGGGTGTGTCTCAGCTAGCTTATATCCAGCGGACAGCACAGCCTAGCCCTGAGTATCTGGAGCCAGAGGTGAGTACGTGTTTGGGTTTTGTGTGTGCGGTGTGTCGTTAAACCAACTGGCCTGCAGGTAAAAAGTAACGTAAAGGGGAAAGTGTGAGTGTGGGAAATTGTGTCAGCTTGTACGATTAACATAACTATGGGGAGTTGGCTTGCTTTTTTCACTTAGGTTTGATTCTGCCACACTGCGGTTAACTCTAGGGTATGTGACCAAGACAAATAGTATCTTCTCTTAATTGACCTATAACTCGCGAATGCCTTGCAAGCCTCCCAAGAGTTACTGGTTTCAATTTTGAGATACTAGTGGTATTGTTTACAACAACACCACAGCGTTTGCATTCACTGAATAGGACGGTTTTCTTCCCTCCCATTTCAGTTAAAATGCAAATGCTCGAGCGTATATTTCTTGCGCTCGATGGTTCTAGTTGAACGCATTCCTTCACAGAATGGATTACCTAGCAACTCAGGATGACAAGTTAGCGAGAGCTAGCGGTGTACGGTGCTGCCTGCCATTGGCGCCAGCCTGCCTGCCTCAGCCAGTATGGCTGGCTCTCTGAGATAGTTCAGTTGGGCATTGTCTCTCCTCCTCTGCAATGATTGACTACCGAATCGAAATTCTGCCTGGCAATCACAGACTTAGGTCTCTGGTTGGCTTGAATTCTCGCATTGGACAAAACAACAGCTTGATCCGTGAACTCCCAGCATCCCTCTAGATGTGTGATTCAAAAGTTTTTGCCAAGTAGGCCTATAACTATTTTTCAGCGAATTTTTAAAAAACTTTTTAGTGTCAACGTATTATATGTCAATTAAGCACCCAACAGACAATTTTTGTCTATGTAAAATACGTCCAATAGGCGTTTAAGGGTTAATAAAGGAAGTCTTTTCAAGAAAAGGAAAAACTTTTAATTTCCCTCGAAAGGTAAAAATGAGGTGTTTGTTTACTAAAATATTACGATTTTTGTGCATCACTATACTTCTGCATGTGACAGGTCTAAAATCAACAAGAAAACGCATAATTTACTGTACTATATCGCGTTACATTATCATTGACATCCTAAGTATGTGAAAAAAACGTTTGTTGGAAGTTTGTGAAGCACTCACCTAAAAAGTGCCTTCATGACCCTGAGATGAACAGCGTATGTGAAGCTCACGAACGTTCACTTTCGGGGGGGCAGACCTATCTGGATTTGGAGAATCACCCATTCTTTCTGAGACAGAACTTTATCTTAGCAATATCTTGTACATGTGTGGGCTGGGACGAACACCCACTTCATTTGACCAATTGAGAGTATAGCAGCATCAAAATTCTGCGAGAATGAGTTGCCACCAATATCAAGTGTTATATGGGGGCATTTGAAAAGGGCCTTTTATGAGATATGAAATTCACTCACCTTGCTTGATGAGGAACCTTGTGCTCTCGAACCATGTAATTATTGTTGGCAGAATCAAGATGGAATTCTTTTTCCCAAGAAATGTTTGAAACCCCTCCTTACAATATACTTACACTGTATAGATCCAATGGGTGATGCACTTCAACGCGCTGTTCATGCAAACATGCTGGTGTAATGTATTTGAATTACTGTCACAAAAATGTCCCACAAACGAAGTGCTTGAACATATGAAATACTCACTTTCATAAATCTCTTATGTCTCAATTGAAGGAATGTTTCCATTTTACATGATTCATGATTTTGATGTATTGATGGCTTAATGGGGATATATTGTGATGCACATTATCATTTTACTTATGGAAGTTGTCAGGTGGGATTGCTTCTATAGTTATCAAATTGTTCACTACAGATGCAAAAAATGTTTCTTATGAGTTTTGTTTTAATTACCTGGTAATTTACCTTATAATAAAAAAATAGTTTTGAAAATCATTTGCGTGTCAAAATGAGTCAAAATACACATAACATTTAATTTCATCCTTACGTTGCTGGCCTGAATTAAAGTTATTATATAAACTCCCATTTCCGGCCGCCATCTTGGATTATTGCTCCTAGCGGCCACTTGCCCCAGTTTTGGAAAAAGCACCTGTCATTTTTTTTTAACCTTAACCAATACATTTTCCATACCTAAAGTCGAAATTTGGCGACCTAGAAATGTGTAATAGAGTGCTCTCTTTTTCCATGAGATGGGCTCTAACTCAGTGCTAGGGCACTGAATAATCCTGGTGAAGAGTTCCGGCACTTGGTCGTCAAAGACCAAAATTCCATAATCAATCAATCAGTCAACTCTGTGCTTCAATTCAACAGGTGATGGGTGCTGATGACATGCAGCCATTTGTCATATGTAGTCAAAAAAATGTTCCAGTCAAGTGGCGGAACTAATGGTAATGGGGTGCAGGAGGTGCAATGCACCAGGGTCCTTTGTGACTGGGGGCCCGGGGGCCCATCTGGCCCTGTCATATTGTCTTAGTAGATTGATTTGGTAATATATTTGTGAATATGTTTAGGTAATAGAAATAATGAAACTATATATGATAATTATGATGATCATAGTAGTAGGACTAGTAATAGTAGTAGTAGTAGTATTGATTATATTCCTGGTTGTCGTAGAAACAGAATTACTGAAAACAATAAATGCACTTTCTAAGGCATTGCAAAGTTAGGAGATGATGCTGGCCAAAGCTATTCATCTGCTGAAGAACTCTGCGGACACTCTAATGCAGATGAGAGACAGCTACAAACAAGTAAAAGAAGCACCTGAGAAGCCCTCAAATAAATGTGGTGTCGAGGCAAAGTTTCAGCACAAACGCATAAGAAAGGTAAAAAAACATTTTGATGAATTATATACAGATGAAAGGTTTTTGGATCCAGAGAACCACTTCAAAACGCACGTGTTTTGTAGTTGTTTGGACATACTGATCGCTCAACTAAATAAAAGATGTAAAGGTCTAAGACATATTGCTGAAAATTTCAAAATAATCTTTCACAAGAATTGCCTTAGTGCATCTGATGGTGAGCTATATAATGGAGTCGAAACTTCAAATAAAATATAAAAGGAAGATATTTCTATCGAATTTCCAGCTCAGTTGTACTTCTGCCAACATTTCAGATCACATCTTGAAAATATGACTACAGTTTCTAAACTATTTGCTTTTTGATATGAGAAAACAGCGTCATGAGTTCAAGCTTTCTTGAAGTCCTAAATGTAATCACTTTATTTCTAACGATATCTATTACAGTCGCAAGTGCTGAACGATACTTTTCAAAGCTCAAAATTATCAAAACTTATTTGAGAAGCAAGATGGCACAAGAAGGATTGAGGTGACTGTCTGTTATATGGATTGAAAATAGCGTGGCAAGAAACATAAACCTTCGCCGATATGAAAGTAAGAAGGGTTGACTTCTAATATTCGTGTACGTTTTTAGCATTTCATGACCGCACACACGCAATATATATATATATATATAGATATATATTATATATATTCTATATATCTATATATATTATATCTATAGATATATATATCATAGGTATGTGTGTGTATAGATGTGTATACAGGTATATATAAACACCCATAAATCATATAAATGTGTGTTTTGATTTATTTATGAGCATTAGTTACTGGTAAATCAAGTAATAGCAATTAAGTTTGCTTTTCATGATAGAGGCCTCCTCAAAAAATTGACACCAAGGCCCATAAGGACCTACTAAGTTTCACCACCGCTCCAGTCCGACTTGATTCAAAATGTATATTGCAAAATTTTCAGCTAAAATTCCTGGCAATTTCGTTAAGAGATTTGCAAGCTATCACGAGAACTTTTTTGGAAAGGTAAAGTCCATTGCCTCTCATCAGAGTTTTCATTGTTCTGGAAAAGTGAATAATTTCTTGTCCAATATGTAGTAGCTTACATCATTAACCAAATATTTCAGTGCCTCAGCAGCGTGGTTGGTACGGTATTAGCGTCCCACCTCGGTGGTTGCGGGTTCGATTCTCGGCCGTTTAATTGAGGAGTGAGAGATGTGTATTTCTGGTGATAGAGGTTCACTCTCGACGTGGTTCGGAAGTCACATAAAGCCGTTGGTCCCGTTGCTGAATAACCACTGGTTCCATGCAACGTAAAAGCACCATACAAACAAACAAATAGTTCACGATATCTGGATATGTAACTGCAGGCAGGAAATCCACATCAGGAACCCCATTCTTCATATGTCAACCTGTACAGGTCTTTTGATCATTACAAGTTTCAGTTTATTTGTATATCTCTCATGCACTGCAGGCTTCAGAGACTCAAGGTAATCAATCTTCTGTATTTGCGAATTGTCCTTTCATGCCATTTTTAGTGATATGGTTCATAATTTCAGAGAATAACAACGAAATTTGATATTTTCTTTGTTTACAATGCTTGACCTAGAACATGGCAGGAGCTTATCAGGTACTGGTATGTCGTGGCGTTATAGGAAAACTACCTTAAAACTGCTCTTGTTATCTTGATAATCAATTCAAATAAATAATTTCATTTATATCGGTGTCAACATTATAATGATTAGTTGTTTCCAAGAACTGACCTTTACACATTGCTCTTTTAATCTCGGTTTATATATTAAAGTGCCTGTGCCTTTATCATAACTCCATCTTTTTGAGACACTACGTTCGTTGTCCATAGGAAATCTATGAAGAGTAACAAGAGTTACTGATATCAAATATGTGGAAGCAAGGTCTATGCTGCGTTTGTAAACGAACTGATTAGATAACAAGGGTCGTAAGCAGACGGCGTGACATCACCACGACCTCCACCTGCGCTGCGCATTTGATTTTGGGTTAGCTGTGAGAAGACCTTGAGGTGGGCAACTTATTGTTTGTTTTTCCAGACGAGTTACAAACATTCTTTTTTTCCGTAAACATTTTTAAATAGTGGGTTAGCATAGTTTACGTTGCCAGTATATTATAACTAAACCCTTAAGTACCGAAGACTAAACTTTTAGGATTATTAATGATTATGAATGATAAATATCACATTTTGTGTTGACAAAAACTTGTGAATTAAAGGATGAGCATATTTCTGTCCTCAGAATGAAATACATTAAGTTTATGCTGCATGAAAATGTAATTATAGATGAGAAAAACACATATATAGCCAATGTAGTGATAATTTTATTTGACTAAACAGATTTTTTACTTTGTATTAGTATATATGTGTGTAAAAAAAATGATAATTTTAATTTTCTTTTGTTACCAGAACCCTCACATTTTAACAAAATTGTATTTATATATAAATGTTTATTTATAAAAGGTGCTGCTACTACGTCATTGCTCGTGACCACTAAATTCACTTTCCCTGAAGTGCGCTGTCAAAATCATGTCAGAATCATCAAAGAGCAGGAAGGTGGTCGCTCGCCAGCAACAGGCTGCCCCCCACCACCTCTCCAGACCTTGGTCATACGTTATAAGTGCACGCTAGGGTGGATAATCTCTTTCTTAGTAAAATTATGAGACAGGGCGAGGTGCAAGGTAGGCTCCTAGCGGTCAACTTTACCTACGAATGTTAACAAGAAACGTAATAAGCACAAAACGAAAATTATTTGAAAAATCGCTAAGACTACTTCAAGTAGGTCCTTGTCGAAGCTTTTAAAGAGCAGAAATAGCGCAAGCGTTTACCCTAGATCTTTCTTGTCCAGGATCCTTGAAGAGGCCACGTACTATTTTTTTTTTTTTTTTGGGGGGGAAGGGGGGAATTTAACCGAATCTTTCTCTACTAGCAAATAGGAAGTGTATATCGGCACATGTTATTCTGGTGTCCTGAAGGTCTGAATGTGCATTCCTTGGTTACGGGCTGCCCAGGAGCAAGAGCCCGAACCCATCCATGCCCATGCCGGCCTATCTTGAAGGAACGAAAGTCTTCCTTGGAATTCTGACTGCTCTTAGAGAAAATTCGGGGTCATTGATTTACACCCACTAATTACTATAAATTAACTCTGCCTTAAGCCGAAGCCAGTTCAATGGCTTTTATTTCGGCACTGAGGTAGAGATTCGGTGGAAAACCGCGACGTCCAATTGTAAATGAAATTCTGGCCCACAGGCTTAAACTGAAGAATACAAATGCCAAGTCACGGAACCAGGCACATGCAGAGGGAGCTTTTGTGGGTGCCCAAGCACTGGCCCTTTACCCCCGCGGCCAATATAAGTGCCCTTTTCTCAAAATTAAAAATAATACACAGATATGCCTGCCAAACACATACTGACAGCATGTGGTCATTGGGTTTTACTGTCACCCTTTTTCTAGCCCCCAGAGCACCTGCCCATCGATTTATCTCTGCCCGGAACTGACCAAACTTTACTTGGTTCAATGCAGCATGAGAAAATTTTGCGAATTTTAATGAATGAGAGAAAGAGAGTTCAACATTCATTAACACAAAGACCGTTCTGTCATTCACGTTACGCTATTTCTATTTTTACAATAAACTTAGAATAGAGAGAGAGAGAGAATTTATTCTCCGTTAGAGCAGAGACATATGTGTCTTTCACGTTACACTACGTCTATTTTTAAAGTCAGTTTAGACGAGAGAGAGAGAGAGAGTCAGTCTGAAGATGAGTATGATAATTTTCAGTCGTCATCATACAGTCCCTTTGCTGGTAAAACCACACCGGTCAGATGTTTTTTATTTTATTTATTTATTTATTTATTTATTGATATATTTTTTGCTTTTATTAAAATGTCATTTTATCTCTCGAATATATATATCTATATATATATATATATATATATATATATACTATATATATATATATATATATATATATATATATATAGGTCGAAAGAGGCCGTAAACTACTCTACATTTTGGTATATAATGAAAAGATAACAAAGGATGGACGGACATTTTGGTTAAATTCGGCATTTTATCATTACAAAAGTAATGATAAAATTCTGTAAGGCTGAATGATGAACAAAATCTTTCCATCAAATAAAGAATTTAACAAACATCAAAGAATATCATGGCAAGTTTGTTTTTAGTTTATTTTTTTTTAAACTCCAAGGACGAAACCTTGAATCTGTTGGAAATCTCTTTTAAAGAATGCGCTGGCAGGGTTTTCTGAGGGACACAAGAAATACGAACGAAAATCCAAATTAACAACTCGGCCCCAGGTAGCAGCGTTGCCACTTTCGAGTATTTTACTCCAGATCTAGAGTATTGGCTTCAAAGGTAGAGTAAAATAATCGGCCTTAAAGTATAGTGTAAAATCTAGACTTGCTATCAGTTTTAGAGGACTTTCTAGAGTTTTAGTTAGAATTTTTTCATGATCAACTTCTCAACTTATTGTTTGCAAGTGCCGCCTTCAATTTTATTTTAATAAAAAACGCCCAACATTCTTAAAAAAAAATTAGACAAGATCGAAGCCCCTACCCAGTCTCCTACCAACATAAAAACCGCACTGCTGCCATGGCAATATTTACTTACATTCGTTCGAACTTTTCAGGAAACAGGGTGTCAATTTGGTAGATTTGGGATTTTAGTGGCTCTACCATTTCCTCGTGTATAGATGATTAACCCTCTTACGCCGATTGGACGTATTAAACGTCGAGTCAAAATGTCTCCCGTATGCCGATTGGACGTATCATACGTCGGCTCAAAAAAGTTTTTTTAAAAATTCGCGAAAAAATACTTATAGGCCTACCAGCCGAAAACTTTTGTATCACGCGCCTTGGGGGATGCTGGGAGTTCACGGATCAAGGCGTTGTTTTGTTTACAATCGCTACGCAGGCGCGCAAGCGCGAATTTCTTTCTTATCGCACTAAAAAGTATCAGTGACACATCTCGGAAATTATTTCGTCACTTTGACATAATTATTGCACCATTTTAAATTATCCTTTACATGAAGTATTATATATGAAAATGTGCGCAATTTAATGCACAATACAACTAAAAATACTCATGATTGTAGCTTTTATCAGTTTTGAAATATTTTCATATAAATAACGATAAGTGCAAAAATTTCAACCACCTTCGGTCAACTTTGACTCTACAGAAATGGTCGAGAAACGCAATTGTAAGCTAAAACTCTTACATTATAGTAATATTCAATCATTTGCCTTCATTTTTCAACAAATTGGGACGTCCTCTAGCCAATATTTCGATTATGGTGAATTTATGAAAAAAACTTTTTCCTTACGTTCGTGCGATAAACTCTTCCGATAAATTTTTTCGTGCGATTGTCCTAATGTTTACACCCTTTTAAATTTGCCGTTACATAAAGTTTTATATATGGAAATGTGCGCAATTTCATGCACAACACAACAAAAAACAACCCATGG
Source organism: Macrobrachium nipponense (assembly GCF_015104395.2). Classification (NCBI taxonomy): domain Eukaryota; kingdom Metazoa; phylum Arthropoda; class Malacostraca; order Decapoda; family Palaemonidae; genus Macrobrachium; species Macrobrachium nipponense. The sequence goes on from NC_087200.1 coordinate 53,768,549, forward strand.
TTGTAGCTTTTATCAGTTTTGAAATATTTTCATATAAATAACGTTAAGTGCAAAAATTTCAACTTTGCGGTCCAACTTGACTCTACCGAAATGGTCGAAAAACGCAATTGTAAGCTAAAAACTCTTATATTCTAGTAATATTCAATCATTTACCTTCATTTTGCAACGACTTGGAAGTCTCTAGCACATATTTCGATTTATGTGAATAAAAATGATCCCTTTGGGGAATTCTATCAAGAACTGAAAAGACGACTTTCAACGACAAATTTCTTTCACGAGTTTCCAACGCTCAAAACGTTCTGTCAAAACACAAAGGCGGGTTTCATTAGCAAAGCTGTCTTTGAGAGAAAAAAAAATAAAAAAAGCTTGTTTCCACTGCTTTTGATTAAAGCTTTATAATATCCTCATTCTCTGGAAATGCATTTATCCAAAGTTATTTTAGAAGATGGGGTTGCTTTGATAGCGTTAATTCACAAGGTTCGTGTTTCGACATGTTTGTTAATCACTTCCCTGAGTCATTTGGGTGTCTGCTGCTGACTAGATTATTTTCCTTTTGAATCCCAAGAACTGATCATAGGAAATCCCAAGATTAACATAAAATCCTCCAAGATAATAAAATAATTGTACATCTGCCAAGTCTTAGAGTCCTAGATAATTCTCTCTCTCTCCTCTCTCTCTCTCTCTCTCTCTCTCTCAGGAAGATACTACTAATTTGACTAATTTAACCAATTGGTACCTATTAACACATGCACACTGTTTGTGTGTGTGCGTTCAAAATGGTTTTAAAATGTGTAGCATAAGTAAAACAACTTTGGAAAACAAAAAACAAACATAAATTTTATTGTTGTCAGTCGCGTGGAGTATCAAGGGTGTGACCAGCAGATGCAATAACATTCCTTAAAGATTAAAGAGATAATCTCTCTCTAGGAAATGTTCCTGCTATACTATATATATATATATATATATATATATATATATATATATATATATATATATATATATATATATATATATAATATCTATATTATATACATATATATATATATATATATATATATATATATAATATATGTATATATATATATATATATATATATATGTATATGATATATATATATATATATATAGTATATATATAATATATATATATAATATATATATATATATATATATATGTTAAACGTAAGCATATACACACATGGCATATATTACTTTAAAGCGAAGTCACTTGGGAATAAAAGCAAATAGCTGGACAGTACGCTCGTATATGTCCACTCTCGGGATTACCCTTGACCTCGAGGTTATACCGAAATGAGTTGGCAACACTGCCCCGGCCCCTAAAACGTAGATTAAAACGTGAGCCAAGCTTGGAGCCAAGGTTCGGGGCTGGGCAGGACTGATTGGGCACTGAGCGGCCTGCTGAGTAAATAGTGATCCAGTTATTGAGCTTTTCTCGTTCAGTTCAGTACGGTCGTCCTACTCTGTTAAGTTGATCTTGAGGTAAGATATTAAGAATAAGTTTACTGTGAGCTTCCTAGGCTGTAATATGAAATCTATGCATAAGATTCCAGAAGTTATTAACTTGTCAGTCGCTAAGAAACTCGACTGAATCGTTAACATAACACACACATGCATCCTAATGCCCCCCCCCCCTTTTTTTTTTTTCTTTTTTAGCCCAAACCCGAGAACAAGTAATGGAAAAAGAATGGCAAGGCTTATCCAGGGAAGAAGAGGTGAATTGTTCATACAGAGCCTATATCAGCTTTGGGTAATATTTTCTTCCCGAATCAAATCTGTCGATAATTTTTCAGCAGTGCAAATAATAATTTGTTCATATCGATTTCTACTGATAAGATCAGGATGAAATAACCACTAGATGATGTCGAGTTAAGAAGAGACGTGACACAGACTTTATGAAGCGCACATGTGTGTGTTTACGTAAGCTAAAATTAAGAGACTCCCTGAGATATGGTGGGGTGGGGAGTGGTCGTCAACCAGACAGTTCGCAACAACAGCAGAACCCATATCAGATAAGAGAGAAGGTACATCAGTTTAATTTAGTCCAATAGTACGGCAAAACATGGAACCGAATGCATCACATTTAATGAAACAAACAAACAGGCTTATTAGGCCTAATGACATTTGACTGGTTTTGCCCATCAATCCTTTGAAGTTTGGTTTGGTTGTCCTATAGAATGATCTCCCTTTGAATGACTTTCTGTGTTAAGCACCAATACAAACACTTTTCTTGTGTTTTGATATTAATTACTAAACAGTACGAAACCATATAGTACCCAAGATTATGGTGCATAATGCTTGTGGGGTCTGTGGTGGGAGGTTGAAACCAACATTCTTCAGAAGCTTGAATTACAAGTCAGTGGTCCCGTGGGCTTATTCCGTTTGGATCGGTTTCATCCACCCAAATAATAATAACAATTATAATGTTGCCCAATGATGAATGCAAAATGCTAATCCATGGTCCCCTGTATATCATCATCATGACCGATAAAAGAAAAAAACGGGAAAAATTAACAGAACGTGTTATATGACAGTAGAAAATTTTGACAGGTAACTTAAATTTCGTCATGACAAATGACAATAACTTTCGTTCCGTCGGAGAAAGAAAATCCAGCAATGTATACAGATGTCAAAAAGAAAGGAAATACGGGCGGGCAAATCAAGAGTCGCTCGAAAGGCGAGAATGGATGACGCAAACCTATGTCTACCTTCGTTACTGCTGTGAGGCTAACTGTAACTGGTGACATTCGGCTGGAGAGATTAATTTAGGCATATGAGACGACTGTGGTCACTGGTTTCTGCGTGTTCACAAACGGCACTTTAATGACTGCATTTGGTTTCACCGAATATTCATCCACCCCGTAGGAGAGGTCGTGCCGTCAGTGCACCTCATGTGGTGCACTGTAGGCATTACTTAAAATTTCTTTGCAGCTTGCCTTCGGCCTCTAGCTGCATCCCCTTTTTTCCTTTTACTGTACCTCCTTTCATTTCCTCTTTCTTCCGTCTTACTTTCCACCCTCTCCTAACACTTGATTCATAGTGCAACTGCTTTGAGGTTTTCTGCCTGTTACACCTTTCAAACTTTCACTGTCAACTTCCGTTTCAGCGCTGAATGACCTCATACTAGGTTCCTTTGGCCTAAATTCTGTATTCAATTCAATTCAATATCCATTCTTGTTTTCTGTACTGTTGTAGCCAGTGAAATCAATTGAAACTGCGTTGTCTTCCATGTTTCAGGTCATCTGCGTCACCGAGGCTATGGGAGGCGATGAGAAGCAGAGGCTACCTGTTATCGATGTAGGAAAGCTTGGTGAGTGTAGTGGCAGAAAATGTACATAAATATACATAAGTGGCCATTTTCGCTTACTCTTGTTGGGGGGCGGGGGGTGGGTGGGGTAGAAAAGCCCTATGAAAAGCATTAAAAGGTCCTGAAAGTGGTGTTTCGCACCGAGTTAAAGATAAAGGAGTTTTAGGATAGGATATTTATGATTTATTAATTAGAATGAAAATGTAAAAAATAAACAATTTGCATATTAAACAATACAGAACAATTATTACTAGTAAAATATGGCATATTTATTTTAATTTTCGTTGATGAAACAACGCACTATTTGATCTTTGCTGAGAAGCAGTGTTGTCAGAATAGACACCCATGTTCTTGCTGACAAAAAGTAAGGGAAAAGCTAAATGCAAGAGGCCTGATTGTTGAACTGAACTGAATTGAATATAGAATTTGGGCCAAAGGCCAAACACTGGGATCGATGAGGTCATTCAGCACTGAAACAGAAATTGCAGTAGAAGGTTTGAAAAGTGTAACAGGAGTAGGGTTGTGAAAAAAAACCATTTTTTTTTTTCATTTCGTGTTTTTTTTTTTAGGTTTTTTTTCCTTTTCCCCCAATTTTTCATGTTCTGGACCTTTCTGGTGATCCTGCTAATACTTAATATGGACATATGGCATTTCTTAAGACTTCCACCTTCCTTCTAGATTAGAGGAATCATTAAAATAATGATATTAAGGGTAAAAATGCTTCTTTAATTGATAATTAGAACATGAGATATATGAAGTATTACTAAGAATTTCACTTATAGTCTCAAAATATAATGGCATTTTTGCTTGCTATTTGAGTATGATGATATTTGCTTTCCTTTTTTGCTGAATTTTGATGAAAAAATAATTTTCTTTTGAGATCATAATGTGAAACAATGAAATAGCCCTATGAAATTAAATGAAGAAAATTTAAATTAAAAACTGCTCTTGAAGTTACAGCACAAAGAGATAAGTTTTATAGATATAATGTGACCATTATAATATAGCCTTTAGGGCCTAACATAAAAATGATAATTTTTGTCATTCAATGAAATCTGAACATAAAGAATTTAACAGACAGTTTCCATTGAAGCAAAACATTAACTTTGGCCTAAAATTATTAATGAAATTGCCTCTCAAAAAGGTTAAACTTTCTAGTCTGAATCGGTATAACTTTTCTAAGATCGCTCTGGTGGGGCCAGGTAGAAAAGGCAAAGATGTCATATCTACGGGCATGTAAGTCCCGTTAAATGCTTCCCGCAGATATAATCCTTCTTAGGAGAATTCGCTTTAGACTCTGGGAGTCGAGGGAAAGGGATTGCTTCGTCCCTGTTAACTTTTTTTTTCCTCGATTCTATTTAGCTATTCCTTCTTTCTCTTTCTATAATTATAGATGCGCTGAATGGCCTGTTGGCTCAGGTGTTTGGACTTGAAACATAAATTCATGTGTCAATCGATCTACTATGCCCTTAGAAAAGACAACCGCTCATTGCCTTTTTTGCATAACATTTTTATAAAAATTATCCAAGTCAGTCACAGGACTCACTTTCTCTTTTCTTTTTTGAAACACTGGAGATTCCACTATATCTCCAGCCTTCTTGCATCTTAAGTCTACGAATAGTCATTTCTGACACTTTTGTTGCTTCAGATGTTCTCTGGATAGGCTTCGAAACATCAGTTACAGGACCCTCATGATGTCTTTAAAAAATGAAGTATTTCAGGAAATTATAGTGTATTTCCTTGGCCTCAAGTGGTGGGTGAAGACGTTTATGGGAGTCACTTGGGCTGGGCTGTCCTTACTTATCACAGTGGATGATCGAGTGCGAGTATCCTTTAATGATTATTGACCATGACCTTTTAAATCCTCTTAAAAATCATAGGTCCCCTAAACTCAGATCTGGCATCGCCGGGGGAAAAATGTGCCATACCTTCATTTTCATTAATGAAACTGAGGTTTTAACGAAGAATATACAAAATAAGATAGATTCAAAACATCTGATGCAAACAAAGAACCACATTTCAAGAAATGAAAACTATTTCAATAGACTCCATGAAGCTAATATGATTACCATAAGATGAAAATTGCCAACGTATGATATCTGTACAAGCCAAACCACAGTGATCTTAGAAAAGTATACGCACTATAGTTCGGAACCTAAGTCTTCCTCCGAGTCTTCTGAAGAATAATCCTGGAGTGAAGATTTGTCCTTTAAGCTGGATGCAGAGGAGCATCTTGATGATGATGGCTTTTTTTTTGTGAAAGAGGAGCGTCTGCTAATGTTGATGGTTGTGGAGTAGAAATTCAATGAAGTTTTTCATCTAATGTCAAATGATGAGCAACATATACTACAAGTTTGACACCCCTATCTGTTGATAGACGGTTGCGATCAGAGGAATGGATATGTGAGTGGCGACTGAATGACCGTTCAACCGAGGCATTGGTTGGGGGCAAATTTAATATTCCAGCAGCCACTTTTGAAAGTTGTGTGTGGCTGCACATACCATTCCATCATGAGGTAGGGATACACTGGTCCACACTTTGCCAGATGAAGGGTTTACTAAATCATTTTTCCTTTCCCCTAAACTTAGCTATTTCTCCCAAAACCTTTTTCTGATCTATACTGGGCATCTTTAAAGCTACTTCATATGTCGATTCGATCGCATCAACTGCTCCTTCATCACTTATGTGACATCCTCTATAACGGGGATCCAATAAGTTAGCAGCCAGGTGAACTTTCTGGACAAGCCACTCTCGCCTCTTGGAGACAACTTCTTTAAGGAGAAATCATGAAAAACCTTCACGACAATTGAAAGATACTGATCATCGCCTTCAGTCATAGTTATTGCAGTTGCTACTGGTTTTAGTAACTGAAGATGTTCTGCAATCTTGTCCCAGAAATCTTCTGAGAGAAGAGTAATTATCCTTTGCACTCTTTTCTAACCCTTTCTTAACCTCCTCATCAATTGCCAGCATCTGTAGAGTATGCTTGTTTTCTTGAATTGACTGCATGCAGTGAATGATTGACCCCCATCTAGTTTTCACAGGCAGCTTCAGAGAAGTTTTGGCCTCATTTCCTTCACTTTGCAATTTCCTAAATATAGTCAAGAGTTTTTGACTATTCTTAATGTGCTTTACAAGATTAGTACATTCCTTTTGTATTGACTCAATAGAGTTTGCTTTCATGATATCTGTGAACATTAGATGTGATGCACCCAATCCCATTTACTCTGCCTCTGGTCCCTTAATGATACCAGTAGAGGAAAAGACCCCATATAGACTCCACTTTTCTAATCACCCCCTCCCCCCTCCCCCCTCCTGATAAGCTCATGTACATACGTGAGGCCTAAAAGGGGCGGGGCAACCCCCAAAACCCTACAAAAGGGGCAGGGCAACCCCCCAAACCCCTAAAAGGGGGCGTGGCCACCCTGACCCCAAATCGACTCCACTATTCTGGGGGGCTGGCCACCCCTGACCCCAAATTGACTCCACTATTGTAGGGGGCGTGGCCACCCCTGACCCCAAATTGACTCCCCTATTCTGGGGGGTGTGGCCACCCCTGACCCCAGATCGACTCCACTTGTCTCATAAGCTCATATACGTAGATGACGTGCAAAAGGGGGTGTGGCCACCCCTGGCCCCAAATCGACTCCACTTGTCTTATAAACTCATATATGTAGATGACGTGCAAAAAGGGGTTGTAGCCACCCTTGACCCCAAATCGACTCCACATTATTGATGAGCTCATGCACGTCCATGAGGTCCAAAAGGGGGGGGGGGGGGGGGTAGGCCACCTGTGACATCACAAAACCCTACAGAAATAAAACCATCATATCATCCCCCCGACCCCAAATCGACTCCACTTTCCTACCCCCCGTGATGTCACATAACTCTACGGGAATAAAACCATCATTTCAACCCCCCAACCCCAAATTGACTCCACTTTCCTACCCCCTGTGACGTCATGTAACTCTACGGAAATAAGACCATAATTTCATCCCCCCGACCCCAAATTGACTCCACTTTTCTACCCCCGTGACGTCATGTAACTCTACGGGAATAAAACTGTCATTTCAAATCCCCGACCCAAAATTGACTCCAATTTTCTACCGCCCGTTTCCCAACCCCAAACTGACTCCAATTTTCTACCCCCCTTGACGTCACGCAACTCTACGGGAATAAAACCATCATTTCAAACCCCCGACCCCAAATTGACTCCACTTTTCTGCCCCCGTGAATTGTTTTCAACGTAACCGGGACATTTACCTCCTCCTCCTCCTCTTATAAAAACTCTAAATTTATATATGCGCATCCCGAATATAGCCTCTATTGACTTCTCTCTCTCTCTCTCTCTCTCTCTCTCTCTCTCTCGTCTCTCTGCTCCTCTCCTTCTCTCTCTCTCTCTCTCTCTCTCTCTCAGCCGTTACATTTTGTTTTATATATACACAGCTGCTTAGATATTTGGAGTATCATGATAAAAGGATATTTGGCAGCTGACTTCAACCTCACGTGAGACATATTTATCAATTTGATATCTCCCCCAATAACCGACAGGGATGACATTATCCGATGATGAATCACACACACACACGAGCTGACTTCAACTTCATGAGACATATATTTATCACAGAATTCGAGTCTTAATCTCCATTTTTCCCATGCCAAAGTATACCCAAGGACACAGGCACACATTTCAATTTTGTTTATTTATAAGTATAATATCGAGTTTGAAAGAGGTTAAATGAAAAATCAAATGACAGACAGAATTGTTATATTATATTTGTAACCAATGCTAAATACAGGGGAATGAATTAATATTCCATACAAATACATACAATGGATAAAAACTGTACATCGAAACACACGGCCACATCACAACCCTAGTATATGCCACATACGTCTTCTCCAACGGCTTCCCGACCGTGTATCAAAGACGACGTTTCATCTAATACCTTAAAGCTTTTAAATTTAGCTAACAAGTTTTTTATATATAAATCTTCCACACAACTTTCCTTCAACAGAGATAAATTCTTGTTCATTATAGCCATACAACATATTTTAGCAATTTTGTTCATTTCATCACTGAATGTAGCTAACACAGGTAAATATTGATTCAACCAAATCGTGTTAACCCGCCCGCTTTGACCAATGCCTGGGGGAAAGATAACATATTTGACATAGTCAAATGAGGATTTAAATCATTCTTCCTTCAATTTCTTGACCGAAGAAAAAAAGTGATTGAACCTCATCTGTTTGCTATCTCTTCCCAAACGATCGGCGTGATCTTCATCTTTGGAATAAGCCATGCTCTTTTGCGCGTATTCATTATCTTCAATGGGGGCGCCGATACCATATTTGGTTAATAAGGTAGTTATGGTGGGTAGATCAACTTCTTCGTCGCATTCCCAAGATGTGATATTTTCAGGTTTTTTCACAATGGCGGACCCCTCAATGCCCCTATCACGAAGACAGGCATATGATGCACCAGTGCGAGAATATAAAAAACCTGCCAACTCGGCATATGGATAAGTTTGAATGATGCCCGCCACCACACCGTAATTCCTGCAGGTGACACAGTTAGTGGCCACTACTAAACATGTATTCCTCTTCCTGAACTTATTTTCGGACAAGTTCCCGAAAACTAATTTGCACGAGGAGGTTGATGAAGCCATGGCGAGAGTTCACATCTTGATGTGACAATCCTTCAAGAGCTAATGAGCTACGAAAACCCCGCAACCCGAGCTCCCTCTATCACAAACACTGATTACAAACTAGTTGTGACGAACCATCAAGCCTTCCTCACTCCCAGCAATGATTCACACTCACACGAATAAACAAGCCTTATCATTTCCTCACGCCAAAGGTCATATACCCACCATATGACTCATTAAAGATGCGCCTACATCCATTTTATCAAAATCAGTATCACGTGATTAAACAGCTCCGGTATCATTGTTCCTAAAATGTTAATAAGCCACCCACCCATCCACCATGTTTCTTTTCTTCCACACACTCGCCATCTTGTTTTTCGCATGTCCCGCCCTCACCTTCCCACACCCTCCCCCTCCCCCTCCTCCATCTGCCTCCTCCTCCCATTTTCACCATATTTCGCCACGTTTCGATTTGTTTTTTAATGGCTATATTCCTTAACATCCAATCTTTAACCCCAGCCATTTCAATGAAGTAGTGATAATTGGAAATATTATCAACCTGGGTTTTTTTTTATTCCCTTGAAATTCTCGAGCTATATCTAAAATATTATAACCTGTGAGTGGATGAGTTAAATCTCTTCTTCATTCCATTCAACCATGTTAGAATCTTGTAAGTGCCTAACAAAAGCCGTAATGTATGACTTTTGAGGTTCTTTAAAAAATATTGGAATAATGCATGTTAAATCGGGATTGCTTTTTTTGCGACATGTCCCCTTTAATTGTTTTCAATGTAATCGGGACGTTTACCTCCTCCCCTCCAGTCACTGCACCTACACTTTTTATAGGAGGAGGAGGAGGAGGTCCCGTAAGCGCTATAGCTGGCATAGGCGGTTTTTGGATATTAAGAGGGACGTGTCTGCTACTACTAACAGCTGCCGTATCCAACTTGCCAGTACCCTCCAGGTTATTAATATCACCATCACAAACCTCTTTTCTATTCATCAACCTCTCGTAGGTAATGGTAGGGATAACGTAAAACTCCTTCATTTTCAATTAAAAAGACTTCCTACCAAACTCGCAGCAATAGGCAATAACACTGATAAAATAGTCCCCCCTTTACGACTTTTCAGTATATTTTTCTTCTTAGATATGGACGTTGTTTTTAAGGACACAAGATGAATTTCTCGTCTACAATTTCTTAAGTGTTTAATAAACTTCTTATCTTGAGTTAGATTACCACAAAGAAAATTTCTAAAAATTTACGAGAGAGTAGACACCAAACCACCGTTTAAGATGGGAATGACTTTACTTCTTTCACTGGGTGATAAACCAGAGATGAATAAAATAAAGTTTTTATTTTTACGTATTAAAGGTTGCTTACGGTTCATATCCGTACAATTTGAGATTCATCAACCCAGAAATTGAATTGACTCGGATAACCTTTCCAATGAACGTAATATTTAGTTTTATTATTTTTCTTCCTCCTTCCCAGAATAGTGATATCATACGTTTCTGGTAGATTTGTGGGAATTAATTCTTCACGATAAAATACGCCCTTTATTTTTTCTTCACCCGCTAAATCTTCCAAGAAGTATACGACTGGATTTTGCGATGTATCCACTTTTTAGATTTTAAAAATTTCCAGAGTATTTTGAATTGTATATCCCCTCCTAAGAATTGCGTTCCGACGCTCATTGGGAATACGTACAACGTCCCCAACATTCAAGAGCGAAATGGCGGGAGGATTAACGAGAACAGCCTTTTTATACATACTCAAGAATTGACATTCAATGTCATCTCTAGCCGTTAATGCGTGAACCTCTTGCGGGATGCGACCCAAACTTCTATGGGGGGTATGGTTATAACTCTGAACAATGTCACGCAAGACGTTAATGTATGTGTTTGTTATAATATTCCCTACCCTCATCACTATTCAAATGTAAAATTCCTGAAAATTCGGTAGATTCGATAACCTTCTTCAAAGCCCGACACATAGTAACACCATCCTTCTTTTTCAAGGGAACAATTTGTAGATATCTGGAAAACACGTCAATAAAGACCAGCAAATATTTAAACCCATTATTATACCGAGCTAATTTGGACATATCAGCTAAATCAGTGCTCGCTATTACTTGCGGTTTGGGTGACATGATTTTTCTTCTGGGGAATTTTTTCCTAGTGACTATGCAGTGTGTAAGACTTTTGCCTGCGTAAGAATTCTTTAACATTTTCACTCGTAATTTGGCTATTCAGATTTTTCGCTACTCTGAATAAAGAGTCAACCCCGCTGAAACTACCCACACCCCGTGCATCTCCATACAAAGTTTTTAGCAGTTTTATCCGTTCTTTATCCATATTGGTAAGCTATTTGATATTCTGTTTCACCCAGAATATTAGTTCGGAGCTGTAACAGTTTAGGTGTTGACGGAGCGAAGTCTACTAACAAATAACCATAGCGGTTACGTGATAGGGCCTTTTTATATATGTCCGAAATGGCTGAAGCTTTTTGACGGCCGAATAACTGCCGACCTAAAGTTTCAATTTGGCTAAAATCACGATTTTTCATTAGAATATAATGTGAATAATTCAGGCTTATACTTCTACTAAACTTGCCCAAATGAAACATATTCTGCATTATGAATATAACTGAAATAGATGAATGACGTCCCGCTGTGAAGGCATTAGTGACAAATTTATTATCACTAGCCTCAAGGAAGCAATTGTCAAGTATGAATAACAGACCTTTATTAACCTCCGTCTCCCCCTTTTAAGCATTCAAAGGGATTTAAAATTTCTTTGGATACTTTAAATTTAGGACCTATTGAGGATGCGTTTCGAGGGGGTGTTCAGATACCCTGCAATATAAAATGTATTGGGAACACGTTTCATAGAGTTCAATTATTTTTTGACATAGGACGGACTTGCCACTGTTACTAAACCCCGCGATGATAATACGAGCGGGATTAGCGAACGGGTCTAACAACTGCCCAGGGAAGGGACCTGTCGCGGCCATGTTGTTAGCGCATCAAGACTATAGTTGTGTACTTTACGCGCTCCTTTTATATACAAGCCTTAATAATAACTAGCAAACTTACCCATCTACGAAGGGTGATAAAATACGGGTGCAGAAGTGAAAAATTTATATGTACTATTTGTTCAACAATATCAAAATAAGGGCGATTTTTATACATACCTACTACAGAACCTCTTTGCACACAATATTATCAGTTTGTCCACAACTTAATTTCAAGTTGGCAGAGTCAATTGCTCTGCTCATTGCCACATACAGTTGGCCATGTGTGAACATGGATGACGGCAGAAACACACCAACACGATCCAAAGTCTGGCCCTGCGACTTGTTTGCAGTGAATGAGAAGGCCAGGTTGATGGGAAACTTCCTGCGCCGTAACTGGAACGGAAACTGGTTGTCCGAAGGCATCAGAGGAATCCGGGGGATGAACAGACGTTTGCCGGTGTGAGGGCCCGTTGCTATCACTGCTTCGATGACGTGGGAGTTTAGCTCCATAACGGTGTACCTCGTTCCGTTGTAATGTCCATTGGCAGGATCGAAATTCCGAAGCAACATTACCGGGCAGTACTTCTTCAACATTATTTTGTGCACTGGCAGTCCCGATGGATTTAAGTTATTCAAAAAATCTTGCGGATATTGATGATAATTTTCATCTTCTATTGTGTCTGAGCTGAAATATTTGCGACTTTCTCTGGGAAAGTTGTACAGAAATTATGTATGAAAATTTGTAAAGTAATTAAGTCTACGGGAATAACCAGCCTCGTTTCACGGCCAGAAACAGCTCTGTTTCAGGGAATCCCTTCTCATCCCCACCCCCTACAAAGGAGGGGGTAAGGTTGGATGAAACCCCATTACAAACCATCTTAGGGATCCCCACCATAACCCTGCCAAGTTTCATGCCCATCTGACCAGGCGTTTGGCCGTGATTGAATGACAGACAGACATTATGCCCATTATAGTACGATTAGGGTGAATGGAAGTTGACAGCAATAATATTTGTTTAATTTTCATAATGAAATATATACAGGTTTTTTCCTACAATATAAAAATACAACGTACAGTAAAAATGCAATCTATAATAAAAAATACAATATAATAATTTAAAAATATAAAAAACCAACTGTGTATATGAATATATAATAAAAATACCTTATATACAATATAATATATTAAAAAATATGAATATAGGATAAAATATATCGTAAAATATACAAACTATGACACCCGGTCAAGGTGTGATACGCCTCCGTTTAACTGGAGGAGAGGGTGAAACCATTTCCCGTCGAGGAGAAGTCAAAGACGTCGAAGAGAGAGAGGAATTAACATTGCATATTTTACTATTCTCTCTTCGACGTTTTGAACATCCTTTCACCCGTGGGAAATGATGTGATGGATGTAGGGTATCTCATTCTTTTCGATTACAGCTCGATACTGGTCATGCGGAATGGTCTTTTGCCGGCACCTTTGTACACCTTTCAAGGTGTTACTACGACTAATTTCCGTCAGATACGAATAAACTTTAGGTTTAACGCCGATAAATTCCTTCATGAGTTCAGCCCCTATTTCAACCTTGACTAACCCGAGTTCCCCCTTACGTGACTCATCATACAATTCGTGAGTTTTGGGGAAATTACTCAAATCCTTGTAGGGTTTGAGCACACCCTTCAGTTCTCGATTGAGGTTATCAGTCACCAGGGAAAAGATCAAGCTGTCAGTGTCGGTATAAAGGAGCTGAACTCTGTGTCCATACTGCTTTCGAAGAACGTCGTAATAGAACCGATACATCATATCCTTCGCCATGTCTAGTATACTGAAACCGATATGAATCGGGGATTGAGCCATAACAGACTCTTTGCAATGGTTCACAATGTACCTGTCGTTACCCAGTTTTTCCGAAGACTTGTACGTGTGTTTGGACACATTCCTGAGGAGAGAGGCTTCACCGGTGGTGACGACAGTTCGGGTAGAATAATTAAATAAATTTTTAATGGTGACACCGAAAAGACCATTCATTATGATTTTGATGGCGTTCATCTTGTCCGGATCGGTCTCTTTATCATGCCTTTCGGCATTCTCCAGAATATATTCCCTGTTTGAATTTGTACACTTTCCTTATTGCCCTTTACTTCGAGACCGAGTCTTATCAACGTTTGTAATAAGGGAAGACAGATCAAGTGATTACGCATGGGTAAATGAGTACCCGTCAACTTAACATTTTTCTTGGGTAGCTTCACCTTGAACTTATTCTTTAGGTTTCTACTATAGGGCGATAGATCCTGGTGAGTCACATTCATGTGATGAATGGCGAGAGGGAGATCGTCTGTCTGTAGAGCAACATCCCGTCTAACTGGTTTGGTATCGAGTAGGATGAAATAACCGTATTCACCCTGTGAATCAATGGCGGTAATATTGCAAGCAACAAAACTTTCTAATTCGGCAGGGGAAAGTTCAGTTATTTCACCCAAGGGCATTCTGTATTTACTCATAACTGTGGGATACAAACTGGTGAAATCAACGCATAATATATACGATTGAGGATCACCCACCCTAAAACTGGGATTTAACTCTGAATTATTAGCTACACATTGCCTTCGAACTAGACTACAAAAACCACCGTGGATGTTTTTACAAATTAATTGATAGAGTTCACCATTCGAAATGAGGGGGAGATGAATTTTAGAGGAATATAGGAAAGCATCGAGTGAGAGAGAGGTAGAAGTCAGGTAACGGGCGGTGTCTAGTCCGAATTGCGCCATGGCAGCCTTCCTCCAAGCTAAATAAACGTCGGCTAATAATCCCACATCCATTAACAAATACAAAATGGTGTAATCTAGAAGATTGGTGCAATTAGTGGCGTTCCAAACCTTGACCACGTGTGCATAGCCCTCGCTGGAAAGGGTTTCTCCTGTAAGTTCCGAATCGAAACACTCTCGGGAAGGGATGCCGGGCTTTTGCAGGATATTGAAACCCGTCACATAATCATAAGGGTAGTACTGTTTACCCGTACCCAAAACTAAATCGAGACAATCCTGAGAATACTGGGTTAACAACTGACATGCGATTTCGAGGGAACCTTTCTGTTTGATATGACTCAAGGCGAGACTAGAAAGGGTCCCTGTAATCATGTTGTTGCTATCCACGAATCTCAGATTGCCCGATCTGGCCGAGTAAAATTTAATACCCTCGCGTTTCAGAATTTCAAAATCATGCTGAGCCCCCGCCTCTTTCAAGACCAGGGCAATGTCATATGACAAATTGTGTACAAACACTGTTAAAGTTGGCTCCTTAAATTGCATATTCCAATTACACTGTTGACACAGTGCACACACAAAGTTGTCCCGTGCCACAAAATGAGGGTGATGTCGCATTTTCCTGACTCCAACCTTGAATTTGATGTTACATCCTTCGCAATGAGTGCTCGCTTCAAACTTACGGGTGGATTCAGGACTCATATGTAAAGGATACGCATGCATTCATTCACACAATAATGCCCAGTCCCGGTTCATGTTCCGCAAACAATCATCAACGCATTTCTCTCTTTGACTTAGTCTATGTGTAAAATATTCCCCTGTTCTACCGTCAACGATCACATAGCAGTAAGCGAAAGCTTTCTGCCAAGATACTATTCTCGGATCGTCTTCTCCGGTCTTCGGTTGAATATACGCCTCAAAATCCAGGAAAGTCATGTGTGAGATTGGCAGCAGAGCTTTAACTTTAGTAAACTGCTTAAATTGGCTGGGTTCTGGGTATTTGAAAGTGGTTCGAGCAGTACAGGCCTGAGTGTTTGCCTCACGGATGTTGGGACTATTAAACAAAGTCAAACAGTTGTAACACATACCACCTGCGTGCTCATTCACCCCCCCCCCCCTTGAATCTGTGTTGGAACTTCTTCACGAACACCAACATATCCTTAATCAACGCGACATGGTCATCAGTGATTAATAACAACGTGACCAAATGAGGGCTTTGGGGGTTACCACCTTTCCTCGCCAGATGTACCGTCCAATGTTTTTTTTGCTGTTTCCCCATGACTAATTCACATAATTTATACAGATATATGTTGAGGTTATTCCCCTTTTCTAATGTTTTGAAAGAATCATGGGTCAACGGCATATCTGGCAAGTGTTTGATATTAAATTGTCCCCTCCCTATCCTCCTCATTAAGACATGAGGGAGGTTGTTAATACGTGTGGGAGGGTTATCCCGGAGTACAACGTACGCTTCTAACGCTGTAATGACACAGTTGTACCCAGACTGAATATTGATAACCTGATCACTACCGCGGACTCCCTTGGGATACACCTTGAAGTTATTAATATTCACTAATTCACCCCGCGTGATATGAAGTTCAACCTTATCCAGCGAGGTCATACACCAGCCCGAACCCTCGGTACGGTTGAGTCTCTCTTCCAAGTTATTAGCTATAAACTCAATAGCCTCCTCCAAGGAATCATAGATCGAGTCATTCGTAGTGAGGGTAGGTGGGGTACATACATAAAAAGCACTTTTTTCATTCATGTCGCCTAGCATCCTCACACTGGTGATAATAACACACAAGTAGAGCATAGCTGAGTGAATACCTCTTTCAAGGAAGTTACTGTGCACATCTTTGCGTAATTGGGCTATGCTACTACTTAACTTCATTGCCACGTCAATGTGTGACCCTACTGCAGCCGTCTAATGAATGGTACTCACTACCTTGTTACCCTCCGTTCTTTCCCTCTTGAGTGGAGATCCTCCTCTGGCTCCTACACCTCCACCAATGCGCGATGCTTCATTATTATTACTCCCCATCAAATCCTCATCTAATGGGAAGTCTTCAGCGAAGGGATCTGTAAAGATCGTGTTAAATAAGCACCGGAGCAAACGTGTATTATAATAATAATAATAATAATAATGATAATGATAATAATAATAATAATAATAATAATAATAATAATAATAATAACTGCAAAAACAACAATGATAATAATAATAATAATATTTTACCTGGATCGGAGGGTGGTGAGGATGATTCATCATGGCGGCTAGAGGCTTGGACATTTTCTTTAATGACATGGCAATCTGTGAGATAACAAATCCATTAATATGGCGTGACATAACATGAACGTGGAGTTTTTATGCACATAAATTATAAACCCGATGCCCATTGTTAGTCATACAGCCTACATTCAACATGTGTAGTGATCACATCATATACGTGAATAGCAATGCATGTATAGGTACATTTCCAGAAAATCGGGCATGTAAATTTACCAATAAGTTAGCCGCCCCTGTATCATTACTGAAAGGAGTGGAATATGAAGAGGGGCTAGTGGGAGTCATTCTCCCGAAATTATAATATGCTATTAAACCAGGAGATGATTTTACTATTCAATTTAACGCAATCTATAACGAGTCAGATGGGAAACACGTTTATACTTATATTTATAAGTCCATTTCGGGTTTGTTGGGTGGTGATATGAATGTCATGACTAGAGCGTTTAATATGGAAATTATTGAACAATTATTTGAATTTTACGGTGAGCATATTCGCGGAGCTATCCGCAGGGACGGTTTATTCTCATGGAATGATGACACGAAGAGAATGAGCATTCCACATATCGATGCAGGAGTGGCCAAAGTTGACAAAGTTGATATGATTGATTCAATTACGATTAAACTCAGTGCTAAAGCAGCTATGTTCGGTTTAAATGAAAAAGTCAGGTATTTAATATACAGTTCGGGTGCATTGAGACCTCATGGCGGTAGAAAAATATTCCATCGAGGCGTTGAACACGTTTACCAGTGTTCAGGTATCGTTCAACCTACATCTTGAGTGATAAAATGGTTAATCTCTTAGACTGTTTCACGTTAGGATGTGCAAGTGGTAAAGGTCTGCATAATGCCATTTATAAGCCATTTATAAACCTTTAAATACCATTGACGTATTGGATTACATTACCATCGATGTCTCGATCAGAACGGTGAACAAATAATATTTACTGAAAATGGGGTTGTATCATGCAGTCTGCATATAAGACCTAGATAAAATGCTATCACACTTTTCTTATAAATACCATACGTGACATATACCCGTCGTAGTATTTAACCGATATGGCTGGTGAACACGCCATATATTTGAGCAGTCCTGGCTGTTTAGACACGTATACCAAAAATACACCTTCGAAATTTGCCAATAGATTACCTACACCTATATTATTACCTAATAGGGTTGAATATAAAGTAGGTTTAGCTTCAATCATGTTCCCAGGGAGTTATTGTGCTATATTATCCAAAGATGATTTATTCACCCTCAAATTTATTACAGAGCGTCATAAATATATTGGACTGTTTTACTTTAGCAAGTGGTAGAGGAAAAGGAATACATAATACAGTCTACAAATTGTTGAACACGAACATCTTGGATCAGATTTCTATTCTTATCACGGATCAAAATGGACACCTTTTACATTTCACTAAAGACTCGAGTGTTACTTGCCTGCTCCGTATAAAGCCTAGAGGAAAATTAGATGAATAGGTAGTATGTATATAATTCGATGTTCACCCTTGGCATTCCTTATTCGTGATCGTAACACCCTCGAGTCAACTAGAACATGTGAATCAAGCTCCACTTAAATTGTTTGGGAATAGTATAAACAGTAAAATGAGAGTGTTATTCGCGCCTCCTTCAGAGGCGGAATTTAAAAAACTATTTTTATTAGACCCTTTATTAAGGAGAGGGGCGGGGTTTGAGGATATTTCCGTTTTCTATCCCGGCCGAAGGAGGGGAAGTGGTATTTTTTCTAGCATAAGCGGTATTGCACGTAAAGTGCTTCCTTTTCTATTTAATGCCGCGAAACCTTCAGTTAATGAATTCGGTAGATCTGTGTTATTTAATATGGTAAATGACGGTTTACATTTAAAAGAATCCATAAAACGAAATGGTATAAGAGCCCTCAAAACTACTGGACAACGAATTTTAAGGGAAGGAGAAGAAGAAGAACGAGACGGAAGAAAACGGTGAAACGATTAGTTAGACGGTCGAGTGTGGGAGGAAAGAAAAAACGTAGGAAGAGGAAGGATACACGCGTTAAATCTAGAAGTAAATATAATAAGGACGTGTACGATCTTTTGTAGCTCATTCATCAATTGACATTCAGCGAGTACGCACTCGTTTTACCTTTCATCTAAAATTATATAAACACAAAATATGGCTAGCATAGTTCCTAACATACCCGGAACTGGTAATCAAGTTCCTGTTTCATCGTATAATGCGGGTATATCAGAATTGTTCCCGAATATTAATAGACAGAGAATTATTGAAACTTCAATTAATTCAAAGGAAAGACTGGATTTTACATCTTGCAATATTTCCATAAATCAAGTTCTATCTGATAAATATATAGAATTTCTTGTTAATGGAGTGGCAGGTTCTTTCTTAGATTTGTCAAGTTTAGCTTTAGAATTATATATCACAATAGATGAGGACGGCGCGCAATTAGTGGATGGTAACCATGTGTCGGTCGTTAATGGTATAAGTAATATATTATTTAAATCCGATTCTGTTTTCTTGAATGAAAAGTTGGTGGAATCCTTTCCTGTATTTAACAATCAATCATATATCAAAATGTTGAAAATGATAAAACCCTCGGCATTACCTACCACCAGTCGGGCGGGATTTTTATACGATGACTATCATGTAATACACGGGGTAACTCGGCAATTTACTGCCAATACCTTCGGTCAAACCAGCAGGTGGGAGACGAAAGTTATGGGTGACATTAAAACGAGGGGCGTGCATACATATTTTCCACTTCTTTTGGATATAGCGACTATAGACATGTATTTACTGGATTCGATTGACTTGAGACTTAGACTCAAATTAGCGAATAATAACTGGGTTATGGGCGCCCACACAGACGGACATTTAAATGTGATGAATGTAGAAAAGGCTAAATTATGGATCGATAGAGTTACCCCACATTATAACGCAATGTCGGCTTTAAATGAGGCGATAGCAGTTAATCCTATACAATATATATTTGATAAGACTTTATACAAGACATACGTTATTGGGCAAAATGAAAATTTGATTTTAATTGATCAGCCTTTTAACAGTTGTATACCTGAAAAAATCACATTGGCCATGATTGATATGGAAACATTTTCAGGTGATTACGTGGCCAATAGCCTATATTTTCAATCTTTCGATTTAAATAATATACATATTACTGTTAATGGGAATACTGTATATAATATTCAATGTAGTTTCCCTAATACTATCATGCAATTATATCACAAGATGCAGAAAAGCATAGGGGGTGGCAGTGATAATCTGATCACTTATGATAGTTTTAAAAATGGTAGAGCTATTTACTGCTTTAATTTTGTGGTGGAAGATGTTGAAGATTCCATGCCAGTGGAAATTTCGGCAAACCTGCGAATATCGATCAGGCTGGGTACGGCTACGCCTAACCCTTGCATTATTTTACTTTTCGGGGATACCAAGGGTATTTTAACAGTGGATGTGGATAGGGTTATTCAGTGTGATGTTAGAGGTTAAATTGAATGGATACAAAAGAAATTTAAATAAGTTTAAAAGGTTCACTCAGTGACCGGGTTAAATATTTAGGTGTGTTCGCTTCGGATGAAGTAGGATTATTGACATTGCCAGAAAATAGAATTAAACCTTTAGTTTTTATATCTAATACATTATCTTTGTCTACTGATATTAATATTATTGGTCATTGGGTATGTTTTTACATGGAAAAATCATCTAGAAATATAATCTTCTTTTTTGATAGTTACAGTCTAAATCCAAAAGTTTATTCGAATGACTTCTCTAAATTTATATATGCGCATCCTGAATATAGCCTCTATCGACTAATAAAACAAATGCAACCCGATAAATCGTACAAGTGCAGTCTTTACGTTAGTTTTTCTGTTCATTGCGTGAGTCACCGAGGTGTGAAAACAGTATTATCCTTAATACAAAATGTATTCTCATTCACTTATTTCAGGATGAACTGTGAGAATCATTCACCCGTGAACGTCGGTGATAAACTGCTAAGATGTCTTAGTCGTTTCCTTTTAAACATTTTTCGGAATATCCGGGTTATCATAAGGATACACATGGAGGTTATATTGGGATGCGTGCTGAGGTGGTCTGACAGCGATTAGTGTATTGAATTTGTAAACTGTCTTTTATGTGGTCAATAAATCCTTATGAATAATTATATAGGTGTTTTTTACTATGCCCACAATACATTTGAAAGCAAAAACAGGGAAACGGAGAAAAAGAGTGTGTGTTTCTATGGAATCAGGAACTGTTATTAAATAAATATATAACACATCGGTTTTACATACCTTCACCGGGTTGCTCGTTTCCTTCAGTAGTGGGTGGTGGCGAAGTTGGTCGGGGGTTGTACTGTTGTGGGCTGCCAGTGGGAGTTGTTGCATCTCCTGCTACTTCTTCTTCTTCTCCTGCTTCATGGTCGTGACCCGTTTTCACCTTCCTAATAAATGAGTTTGGGGCTCCAACACCATAATAGTAATGGTGTCTGACTTGAGTGGCTACTTCGTCGGCTGACAGTTCACTACTAGAGTTATTTCCCATATCTGAAAGGGAGAAATAATGACTGTTTTATATATTCCGCTTCTTTCAACGGGTGCATTATTTTATATGAAAAACTATTCCATATACAGATGAATCTTATTGCTGTTTCTAATATTTACTATATGCTCAAGTAAATGGAAAGTGTTTTATATGCTACTTACTGAATAGTGACGGAGGGAAATGACGTTCCGGTCAAGAGAAATACTTGTAGGGACAGAGGGTCGGTGAGCTGCACTTACTCTTATAGACTTTGGGTAAGGAATAACATAAATTTTCCCTTGTCGGTTGTATTTATGATGTTCAGTTGGGAAGTAATAATCAGGTGTGACATACGGTGTTTCGATGGAGTATTGTATTCCAAAGATGAAGTTCACGCCGAGCAGGATTTTCGTAGCGATACTGATTTTGAATCATCGTATGACTATGTCAAATATGTTATCTTTCCTGTTGGCATCGGTCAAAGCGGGTGGGTTAACACGACTTGGTTGAATCAATATTTACCTGTGTTAGCTACATTCAGTGATGAAATGAACAAAATTGGTAAAATATGTTGTGTGGCTATAATGAAAAAGAATTTATCCCTGTTGGATGAAAGATGCGTGGAAGATTTATATATGAGTCATATGTGTGTGTGTGTGTGGATGTCCTTTGACGTGAGGAAATGATAAGGCTTGTTTATTCGTGTGAGTGTGAATCATAGCTGGGAGTGAGGGAGGTTTGATGGTTTGTCACAACTAGTTTGTAATCAGTGTTTGTGATACAGGGAGCATGGGTTGCGGGATTTTTGTAGCGATACTGATTTTGATAAAATGGATGTAGGCATATCTTTAATGAGTCATATGGTGGGTATATGACCTTTGGCGTGAGGAAATGATAAGGCTTGTTTATTTGTGTGAGTGTGAATCATAGCTGGGAGTGAGGGAGGCTTGATGGTTCGTCACAACTAGTTTGTAATCAATGTTTGTGATAGAGGGAGCTCGGGTTGCGGGGTTTTCGTAGCTCATTAGCTCTTGAAGGATTGTCACATCAAGACGTGAACTCTCGCCATGGCTTCATCAACCTCCTCGTGCAAGTTAGTTTTCGGGAACTTGTCCGAAAATAAGTTCAGGAAGAGGAACACGTGTTTAGTAGTGGCCACTAATTGTGTCACCTGCAGGAATAATGGTGTGGTGGCGGACGTCATTCGAGCTTATCCGTATGCCGAGTTGGCAGGTTTTTTATATTCTTGCACTGGTGCATCATATGCCTGTCTTCGTGATAGGGGTATTGAAGGGTCCGCCATTGTGAAAAGACCTGAAATATCACATCTTGGGAATGCGACGAAGAAGAATGATCTACCCACCATAGCTACCTTATTAACCAAATATGGTATCGGTGCCCCCATTGAAGATAATGAATACATGCTAAAGAGCGTGGCTTATTCCAAAGATGAAGATCACGCCGATCGTTTGGGAAGAGATAGCAAACAGATGAGGTTCAATCACTTTTTTTCTTCGGTCAAGAAATTGAAGGAAGAATTATTTAAATCATCGTATGACTATGTTATCTTTCCCCCTGGCATTGGTCAAAGCGGGCGGGTTAACACAACTTGGTTGAATCAATATTTACCTGTGTTAGCTACATTCAGTGATGAAATGAACAAAATTGCTAAAATATGTTGTGTGGCTATAATGAAAAAGAATTTATCTTTGTTGGAGGAAAGTTGCGTGGAAGATTTATATATGAAAAACTTGTTAGCTAAATTTAAAAGCTTTGAGGTATTAGATGAAATGTCGTCTTTGGTACACGGTCGGGAAGCCGTTGGAGAAGACGTATGGGTTGTGATGTGGCCGTGTGTTTCGATGAAGTATTGTTTTTGACATGTTTGTACAGTTTTTTTCCATTGTATGTATTTGTATGGAATATTAATTCATTCCCCTGTATTTAGCATTGGTTACAAATATAAAATAACAATTCTGTCTGTCATTTGATTTTTCATTTAACCTCTTTCAAACTCGATATTATACTTATAAATAAACAAAATTGAAATGTGTGCCTGTGTCCTTGGGTATACTTTGGCATGGGAAAAATGGAGATTAAGACTCGAATTCTGTGATAAATATATGTCTCACATGAAGTTGAAGTCAGCTCGTGTGTGTGTGTGTGTGTGTGATTCATCATCGGATAATGTCATCCCTGTTGGTTATTGGGGGAGATATCAAATTTATAAATATGTCTCACGTGAGGTTGAAGTCAGCCGCCAAATATCCTTTTATCATGATACTCCGAATATCTAAGCAGCTGTGTATATATAAAACAAAATGTAATGGCTGAGAGAGAGAGAGAGAGAGAGAGAGAGAGAGAGAGAGAGAGAGAGAGAGAGAGAAGTCAATAGAGGCTATATTTGGGATGTGCACATATAAATTTAGAGTTTTTATAGAAGGAGGAGGTAAACGTCCCGGTTACGTTGAAAACAATTCACGGGGGCAGAAAAGTGGAGTCAATTTGGGGTCGGGGGTTTGAAATGATGGTTTTATTCCCGTAGAGTTACGTGACGCCACGGGGGCCATAAGGGTGGAGTCAATTGGGGTCGGGGGTTGAAATGATGGGTTTCCCATAGAGTTTCGTGACGTCACGGGGGCATAAGAGTGAAGTCGGTTTGGGGTCGGGAGTTGAAATGATGATTTTATTCCTGTAGAGTTACATGACGTCACGGGGTTAGAAAAGTGGGGTCAATTTGGGGTCGGGGAGGGAGGGTTGAAATGATGGTTTTATTCCCATAGAGTTGTATGATGTCACGGGGGGGTAGAAAATTGGAGTCAATTTTTGGTCGGGGATTTGAAATGATGGTTTTATTCCCGTAGGGTTACACGACGTCACGGGGGTAGAAAAGTGGAGTCAATTTGGGGTCAGGTGGATGAAATGATGGTTTTATTCCCGGAGAGTTACGTGACGTCACGGGGGGTAGGAAAGTGGAGTTAATTTGCGGTCGGGCGATGAAATGATGGTTTTATTCCCGTAGAATTACGTGACGTAACAGGGGATAGAAAAGTGGAGTCAATTTGGGGTCGGGGGATGAAATGATGGCTTTATTCCTGTGGAGTTACATGACGTCACGGGTGGGTAGGAAAGTGGAGTCAATGTGGGGTCGGGGGATGATATGATGGTTTTATTCCAGTAGGGTTTTGTGACGTCACAGGTGGCCTACCCCCCCCCCCCCCCCACCCCTTTTGGACTTCATGGACGTGCATAAGCTCATCAATAATGTGGAGTCGATTTGGGGGTCAAGGGTAGCCACACGCCCTTTTGCATGTCATCTGCGTATATGAGTTTATAAGACAAGTGGAGTCGATTTGGGGCCAGGGGTGGCCACACCCCCTTTTGCCACGCCCCCAGAATAGTGGAGTCGATTTGGGTCGGGTGGCCAACCCTCCCTAGAATAGTGGAGTCGATTTGGGGTCAGGGGTGGCCACACGCCCCCCAGAATTTTTCTAATATCATAATTTCTATTTTCACACAGATTTTTCTTTCTAGTGCTAAATTGCCATGTTACCCAAGCTTAGAGTATCTTTGTCAGAATAACATTAGCATGAATGAATGTGCTATGTATGAACAGTACGGTATGCTATTCCCCTACCCAAACAAGAAGATATAGTACATGTAATAATTTTTTAAAAATTCAATAATACCCAGATGCATAATAAATTACAGGGAATAATTGTATGTATATTATGGATAACAGAAGCACAGTTAGACATTGTGTGAGGCTCAGGAAGCAACCGAATGTGAAAAAATGCAGAAAATTGAAAAAAATAACAAATTTGACTTGTTTTTTCAGGCTGTTTTTTTCGCAAAAAAAAAAAAACGTGTTTTTCCGGAAAAAAGAACACGCTTGTTTTTTCCGTCCCACAACCCTAAACAGGAGTAAAACCTTGTATTTGCACTATTAAACAGTTGCAAGGAGAGGGTGGGGTGTAAGATGGAAGAAAGAGAATAAGAGAGGAGGTACAGTAAAAGAAATGAAAAAGGTTGCTGCTATGGGCAGAAGGTACGCTTCAAAGAACCTACAGTGCACCGCACGAGGTCACAGTGTTTGATAAATGCGTCTTAATACATCAGGATGCCATTGTCTAATGTATTATTCATTAATGAAAAATAATATGGTTCAGCTTAAAAAGGTTGACCATTTATCTGCTCATACTGTGCCACAGAGAGAGCTATTTTACATTAAGCACCAATACTATACAAAAAATACTGTCTGATGTGAATGAAGATCGTCCAAGAAGAGAGCAAATTTAAAAAACAACTAAAGCTACGATACTCAGGACAATGTATTTTTCTGTGAGGTCACAGTGACAGAGCAAACAACATCACAGACTGTAGCAGTAGATGTAGTCCACCTCTTGTCAAAGCTTTGATTCGTTGTTCAACAAGCGTCCAATAACAAGAATCTTTGTCTATCACTAGGTCTAGGGAACGAACCTTCGCTGACAGATCCCGACTGGCTGAGGGTAGGGAAGGAAATTGCGGCTGCCTTCCAACATATTGGTTTCGTTTACCTGAAAGGACACGGAGTTCCCGGGGGGCAGGTGAGAATACTCATCTCATTTCTCTCTCCATTGCATGGAACCAGTGGTTATTCAGCAACGGGACCAACGGCTTTACGTGACTTCCGAACCACGTCGAGAGTGAAGTTCTATCACCAGAAATACACATCTCTCACTCCTCAATGGAATGGCTTAGAATCGAACCCGCGACCACCGAGGTGGGACGCTAATACCATACCAACTACGCCGCTGAGGAGCTTATCTCATTGTTACGTTTTGTTCAAGGCCAATATAAGGCCTTGACAATGTCTTAGTAAAGACGAAAGCGCTTGGATTTTATTTGCTTTTATATATATATATATATATATATATATATATATATATATATATATATATATATATATATACATTATTCGAGCTACGAATGTCCTTTAATATCTAATTCGCTCTACCTCGGGATTAATATATTTTGAATAATTTATATATGAATCACGGTGATGTGATAATTATTCATATATATATAAGTTTATATATGTGTATGTGTGTATGTATGTAAGGGTATATATATATATATATATATATATAATATATATATATATATATATATATATATATATATATATATATATATATATATATAATACATTGTGTGATCATAGTTTAGTACCGAATAACAAGTATTAATCAGTAAATTACAATATAATCAATACATAATTACTACGCATCTCCCCATCTCTAAAAGCCCCCTGACTGAACTTTCACAAATACTGCCGTTGCAGGTCGATCAGATCGTAAGCGCAGGGGCCAAGTTCTTCGACCTCTCTCAGGAGGAAAAGGACAAGTTCCCCAGGGACCCTGACAAGCAGCACGGCTACGTCACCATAGGCAGAGAAAGGTTCGAAACTTTATACCTCTTACCACTGGCATTTCTTAATTTTAATCGTAGTTTCATGTATAGATCATAGGTTTTTTTTTTTTGACAGATTTCATCGACACTTTGTAACCTAAAAACAGAAAGGCTATGAAAAAAAGGGGGGGGCAAGCAAGGAACTATTGCAGAATGACAGGTCTAGGCCCACAAAGGTATACAAGAGAGTGCTAGGTCTATGCCCACTAAGGGATACAAGAGAATGATAGGTGTAAGCCTACCAAGGTTCACAACAGAATGACGGACCTAGACTCACTAGGGTATACAAGGTCTATACTTATTAAGGTCTACAACAGAATGCTAGGTCTGAGAACACAATTCGGGTGTTTGAAAGTCTTGGTTTTTATATCATTTATAAATAATGCAACTTATTTATATAATTGTGGATTTCTTTCACACAACAGATTTTCACAACAACGTGAACTCCTTCAGCAATGACAATAATGCCTCCCTCCTTCAGTGTGGCATCCTTCTTCTCTAAGGCAATACTGATGAGGACGTCAAAAGATGGGCAATCCTTACAAGGAATTTTGTAAATGATGATGTTATTTGTTTCGGGACTATTAATGGTATTGTTATAAGAGAACACTACATTAACATCAAACGATTTAGATATTGATTTTATGGTTTCAAATCCACGAAAGTAAGGCAAGCTAAGTACATTTTTAGGGGTTTCTTTTTCATTACTAGCAACACTAAAACTTTTTGTGAGCTTTTTGATAATATAAATCAATTATATGAGGTTGGTAGCAGGGGTTTGGTTCATAATCCCGAATCTTAAAATCCTGAATGTCAAAATCCCGTAACTTAAAATCCTGAATGTATTAAAATCCTGAATTATCAGAATCCCGAAATTTAGATTCCCGAAAACTATAGCCATTCTCCATTCCTTAAGTTTTTTTTCTCTTTTTTTTTATTCTTCTTTCTTTTCTCTCTCTTTTTTGTGTAATTCCCTATCTATCTAGGTGATTTACAGTATATTTTATCATTTCAATTACATACCCCTTACACACCCTGTACAAATTTTACTTAGTATTTGTTATTCGTTCTATCTTCTTATTCAGTATTTTACTGAATATGGCTTTATTTTATTTTATTTTTTGTAGGCCATTGCCAGCTCTCTCTCTCTCTCTCTTTTCGTATATTCGTTTGTCTGAAATTACCAGTAATTGTCCCATATGCAAGGAAACCAGGGATTTGTCCGACATCATTAAAGGATTAACTTTGTGGGGAAACTTAAAACAAAAAAGAAAAAGAAGAAATACCTTTATTTCAACACCTTTACAAAACAGTATTTGAATCATTGAGAATACATTAAAACATTTAAAACTAGAATACGGAAATATTTTAAAATGAAAGATTATGAGCAATAGCCCGAAGATAGTTCATAAGATCTGGTCGGTTTTCACGATCGTTAACTATATTTTGTATCCTTTCTTCACGACGGATAACACATTTTTTTCTTTTTAGACAAGACTCGCCTCGCAGAATGCGTTCACATTCATTCATTACGTGCTGCTGCTCTTTTTGAAACTCACCAATTATATGATAAACACCGACATGCGCATTGCCTACTAAATTTTCCCATCTCCTGTGCCATGCTTCGACATTTTTCTGGGTGGGAGGAAATCCACTTTGGAAGCATTCATACAGAGAATTCTTTTAATCTTTTGACAAAGTGCATTTTTTGATGGCAAACATGGAACAATTTCCGGATTAGCAGTGGTTGTAAACGATTGTATAATCTGACATGGGGCATCTTTTGTGTTTTTAGCTTGGTTTTTTTACTTCACCTATGATCTTCGAAACGTTCGCTGCACTTGCATTAGGTGAATGGTTGTGATCTACAGTTTTTTTAAGAATATGTTGTCCATTTGAAAATATGGTTATTGCTTGGCCTTTGCAATTAAGCAGTTTCCTACTTTCACAACACCATTAGTATCTATTGTTTAAACTTTTCCCTTTCACCATCAAATAGCCATGTGCATTTAACTTATTAAAACCCTTTTGCGAAGGAACAATTTCACAGATCTCTTCCATTGTTGTTATGGGCTTTAAGCTTTTAGTATTTTGTAGACCACAATGGAGAAGTGACTTTATGATAACACAGGAACGGACTAAACTAAAAGACATCGTTACAAGAAGCCTAAAATGGTAATTGCCCCAAGCTCGTTCAAGAGAGGGAGAGAGAGATGGTTAAGACAAATGGATAATTTACTGGGATTATGATAATTCTGGATTTTAAGATTCGGGATTTTGATATTTCAAGATTTTAATTCATTCGGGATTTTAAGTTTAGGGATTTTGACATTCTGGATTTTAAGCTTCAGGATTTTGATCGGAACCCGGGTAGCAGACATCGTTTTCTATCTTTTTTATGTATTCTGTTTCTTGGTTAAGATATTGTGGACTCGTGATACGCAAAGCACATAAGAACATAGAAGAAAAAATTTAAATTTTAATATTAAAATAGTGGCCAGAATAAAAATGTACATATTCTAAATTATTTGTGGGTTTTCTATAAATACTGAATTTACTGAATCCTACTGTAGGATCAATTGCTTATAAACTATCTAAATATATTACTAAATTGTTATCCCCGCTACTTGGAACTGTATCTAATTCACACATCCGGAATTCTCTTGATCTTGTGGAAAAATTAAATAACATTGTACTAAACCCTAGTGATATCTCTGTCAGTTTTGATGTATGTTCCTTGTTTACTAAAGTTGCGTATTTGTGATTGCAGATTTATTTTTAATGGATAATATTACCAACAAATATTTGGTATGGCCATGGGGAACCTTTATCGCCTCTCCTTTCAAACTTATAAATGGAATTTTTTGAAAGACAACACCTCCCGAATATCACACTTGTCCCCTTAAGGGGACCGTCCGCTATGATGTCTATTTTTTTATTTATTACGCAAAATAGATAATTTTCATATATGTTTTAGATATATATAATACCTTCATCATATAAAAATTTCAAGTCATCTGAGCAAAAACTTTTAGTTTTATTAGCAAAAATTATGATTTATAAAAAAAAATAAGTAGAGATTTCTCCGCTAATATGCCATCAGTTGTATTGAAAATCATACCATAAACACTTCTTTATATACGGAACAATTCTGTGTGACAGAATTTTGATTTTTTTTTTCTTTTTATCGATTTTTTTTTTAGTTTAGACACTCAGAAAACTCTAAAAAATAAAAAAAGAAAGAAAGAAATAAAAATTCTGTCACACAGACAGAATTATGGGATTTTTATTCCTCTTTCCAATGATATCTTTTTCTCCAAAATTGGATAATAAATAACCGAGTAATGGTTACCGACATGCGCATAAGTATGCTTTTGAGTTATGAGCTTCCAAAGATTTGCTATGTAAATTTCGCTTTTTTCTTATAAAAGTCAAAACAACATTATTATAATTACTTTATTTGTACTTTTATTTTTTATTTCTACATCAAGGATCCTGGTCCTACCCCTATAAGTGGTATTTATACCCTCAGCGTGACATCAGACAATGATGTTGACGGCGAGACATCGAGACAATGAGGGCGCTGATAACAATGAATTTTCGTGTTTTTCTTTCAGCACACTCCTGGCCTTCGCTAATTTTGCTAGCCTTAGTTGCTGAGTAGCCTTCTTGATCTAAGGTAACTTCGGCATTGCTATAAGTTCACTAAGAAGTTATAAAAACAACGTAAATAGCTAGTGACCAAACGCAATTGACGAAGTGCATGTAACTCCTTTGACGTCTGTGGGTAACTGAGTCATTCTACGAGTCTCGCAGCTCTCGCCTATAAATAGCCGCTCTGACCAGCCCTCAACTCACACTACCTTTAATTGCTACCAGATGTATGAGAATCTCGAAAAACATCTGAAAAAATCCCTGTATATATGCAAAAATAAACACGCAAAAAATGATTCTGTCAAACTCAATCATACAAACGACGCAGTTACGATGAAGTCGTCATTTAAAAACCGCTATATCTTCATTATTTGTAAAAATAATTGGCTGAAACTTCTGGAAAGCATGCACGGCATGTTTCTGCATAGATACAAGTAATAACTCGATTTTTTATTTTTTCAAGTTGACATGTCATCCGCCATAGCGGACGGTCCCCTTAAAATGGTACAGATATGTAGATGACATCATAGTAGTCTTACCTGTTGGTATCGATGTAAATGATTTAGGGTCTAAATTAAATAATTTATTGCCATCCATAAGATTCACTGTTGAAATTGAAAACAACAATGTCATCCCTTTCCTAGATGTATTAATACATAGAGATTCTTTCCAGTGTAAATTCAGTATTTATGGAAAACCCACAAATAATTTAGCATACATACATTTTTATTCTGGCCACCATCTTAATATCAAAATTTCAATTTTTTCTTCTATGTTCTTACGTGCTTTGCGTATCACGAGTCCACAATATCTTGACCAAGAACTAGAATACATAAAAAAGATAGGAAACAATGTCTGCTATTCACCTTATATAATTGATTTATGTTATCAAAAAGCTCACAAAAAGTTTTATAGTGTTGCTATTAGTAATGAAAAAGAAACCCATAAAAGTGTACTTAGCTTGCCTTACTTTCGTGGATTTGAAACCATAAAATCAATATTTTAATCGTTTAATGTTAATGTAGTGTTCTCTTATAACAATACCATTAAAGATATGCTAATTAAGAATAGTCTCAAAACAAATAACAACATCATTTACAAAGTTCCTTGTAAGGATTGCCCATCTTTTTATATCGGTCAGTCAAGTAAAAATTTATGTGTACGTATTAAGCAGCATATCTATTCAGTTACAGCAGCCCAGACTTCAAATGCACTGTTTATCCACCTGAGCGAAAAATCTCATTGTATAAATTGGGGCGATACCTCTGTAATTGCTAGGTCTAATGATTATGTTTCAAGAAATTTACTGGAATCAGCAATTATACAAATCACTAATAAAAACAACATAAATCTTAGTCTGGGATTGTATCATTTGGTCCCATATATTTATAAAATGTTTATGAAGGACCTTAAAATAAATTCACTACTAATTAATTAGTACCACACGTATATAGTTATTATCTCTCTCTCTCTCTCTCTCTCTCTCTCTCTCTCTCTCTCTCTCTTGCTCACTATATTTATATCCTATTTTCGTATTTTCACTCAATTTTTTGGAACTTTTTTGTAAAATTCATGATACTAAGTTGTATATGCCTCCTTGTTTTTCAAAATGTATTGTTTTTTTGGATGAATCATTTGTTGACCACATGTGTGCTCTTCCAAGGTGTGGTTACCTAAAAATCACTAATCTTCCCTTGCCCTCAGGTGTTTTCTCGATTCTGTTAAGTGAAATTGGAACCATTATGCTAATTTGTTGTTAATGTCAGTTGGGGAGATATTTAAGCCTAACTTTTATTATGTTTTTTTTGCTCTGTATATCAGTTTGTGTCCTAAGTAAAGGGTCGTGTTAGACTGGAAAAGTTCTTGGCTTCTCTCGCCTTTCATTTTTTGGCTCCGTTGGCAAAACCTTTACCTTTTATAACTAATAATATCTAATATATATCATATATAGATGTATGAGTCATGATATAATATAGATATATATATAACATTCATATATATGCAATATATATATATATATCATATACAAACACACACATATTATATTAGATATATATATAGAATGATATATGATATAGTATAATACAACAAAATATATAATGATATAATGCGATATATATATATATTTATATTATAGATGCTAATATATAGTAGAAACTGCATATATTTATATATATATAATATATATCTATATATTATAATATATATATCTATATAAATAAAGGCAAGTAATATATCTATATAGATAGAGATAATTAATGTATATATATATAGTATAGAATAAATGCAATATATATAATAATTATAT
Organism: Macrobrachium nipponense; assembly: GCF_015104395.2. Classification (NCBI taxonomy): domain Eukaryota; kingdom Metazoa; phylum Arthropoda; class Malacostraca; order Decapoda; family Palaemonidae; genus Macrobrachium; species Macrobrachium nipponense. The sequence continues at coordinate 53,801,547 of NC_087200.1, forward strand.
ATATGATATATATTAAATGGCATAAGATATATTATAATCTATATAGTATATAGAGTAGATATATATAGAGATAGATTATTAGATACACACCACAGAATATTATATATAGTATAGTAATATAATATCTATATATATTATATTATATATATTACACATATTATATAATACACACACACATATAATATAATTATATTATTATATAGATAGGTATATATGGTATTATTAATATAGGTGTGAATATATATATCTTATACTTAATGATAAAATATATTATGTAAAATATAAATAAATATAATATATTAAATTAAAAATATAGTTTAAATATTATTATATATTATTAAATAATATAATAAATAGATATCTATATATATCAAATAGATGTATTATAGATATAGAATATGATTAAATTAATAAAATATATATATAATATATATGATATAAATATAGATAGAATATATCTGATTATATCATAATATATATTGCATATAATATATATCTAGATAATATATAGATATATATATAATATATCTAATATATTATAGATAACATTATATATAGTTATATATAGATATATAATATATATATATACAGTTCGACATATATAGTATATATCTATAGTAAGATATGATATATAAATAAATGATAGATATTATATAGATGATATATTACTATATATATAATTATATATGTATATATAACTATAAATATATAAATATAAATAGTAAATAGTATAAAGTATTCAAATATATAAATAGAAATATAAATATGAATATAAATAGAAATTATGTAAATATAAAAGATATATATATATATTATATATAGGTATAAAATATAATATATAAATTTATATGATATAGATATATATATAAAGTATATATATATATATATATATTATATACTATATATATTATATAAATAAATATATAGATATATCTAGATTATATATAGATATAGATCTAAATAATATAAAGTATATATATTATAGATAGTATATATAATATAGATAAATATAATATATATATATGAGATATATAGTATATATGATATAGAGATAGTATATAATATAGATATATATATAAAGTTATATAAATATAGTAATATAGATAATATATAAAATATAAATATATATAGATAAGAGTTCTATAGTATAATATATATAAATAAAATATAGAGATATAGTATCTTATAGATGATATAAATAGAATAAAAGATATATAAATATTATATATATCGATAAAAGATAGTAGTGAAATAGAGTATATATATATATGATACTATATAATATATATAAATAATAATTATAAAGCTATATTGAAAATAAACCGATTATTAAAATAAATAAATATATATTGTAAAATATATCGTAATCTATATAGATATAGATCAGAATAGATATGTGTGGGATATATATTATATATATGTGGTGTGGATAGATAATAATACTACGAAATAGTTTAATTAAATTATATATATAATTAGCTAAAGTATATTATGATAGATTATAAAGATAGATATATATATATCTAAATTATAAGAGCTATATATATTAAATAGGATATATATAGATCTTATATATATAATATAGAGATGATATAATAGTGAATATAATATATGTATATCTGAGATAGATGTATTTATATAATATAGTTAGTTATATACTATGTAATATATGATAGGATATAATAATATATAGACGAGATATATATTTATGATTTAGAAATATATATATGCGATATATGAATATTAGATATATCGTATTTACGGTATCTAATAGATATATATTTATATATAGAGATATATATTTATAGAGTATGATATATATTATTATTATATATGTATTTATCTTTATAGAGGTAGATATATTATCTAAGCTATATATATATGATATATATTGATAGAGATATTATATATTGGATATATAATATTTGATATAAATCTATTGTATGATATATATAGTATGTATATATATATATTTATATAGATTGATATATTATAGATATATATAGATATATATTTATATATATATATATCTATATATATATTTATATATAGTATATATAGTTATATTTTATAATATATATTATTATATGTTATATAATATAGGCTAAATATATATAATATATATATAGATATATATATAAAGTTCTATTTAGATATATATATCTATAATATATTATTATTATAGTATTATATATTTTAGTATAATATATATATCATATATGATATGTTATATATATTTAGTATATTATACTATAGATTTAGATTATTATGGTAATATAGATATATATATTTATATATATATATGTGTATATATAGATGTATATATATAGGTTATAATATCTATATGAGATCTAGATAGGATATTTATTTATATAATATATTATTGTAAAGATATTAATATATATATAATTAGATGATATATATTGAATATATATATATATATATAATATATATATGTAATGATATATATATATATAGTCATATAATATATATATATATATATTGGTATATATGATAATATAATAGTATATTATATTCTATATATATGTATTTATAGATATAATATATATATGATATGTTTGATATATATATATATATGGATTATGATTTAGATATTATATTAATATTTATATATCTATATAATAATTTATTTATATATATATATGATAAAATATATATATATTGATAGTTTATTATTATGATAGTATATAAATTATTAAATTATATATATAAAAAATAATATAAAAAGTATATAGTATATAAATCTATAAATATATATAGTAAATGATTATAAATATTATATATTATATGTATATAGATATATATATCTATATATATAGTATATATATATGATATATATATATATATAAATAAAGATATATATATATATATATTAATATCGATATATAATTATCTAATAATATTTATATGATATATTTAAATATTATATTATTAAAGAATATATATAATATTAAATATAAAATATATATTATATTCAATATAAATATATAGATATATAATATATATATAATGATATTATAGGTGTGTATATATATAGTTATATGATATATATCTATAGATAAAGTATATATATAAATAAATATATATATAATATTAGATATTAGATATATATATTATATTAAAATAAATAGATATAATTAAATAGATAAATATAGATGAAGATTTAGAATATAATATTATATAAATATATAAATTAGATATAGTAGTATATGATATATAATTATATATATTATATAAATAAATGTATAAATATATATGATATTATCTATATATGATTATATATATATATAGATATAGTATTTATATATTTCTATATTATAATGATAGAGATCGAGAATATCTATAGATTAGATTGAAAATATATTTATATATATATATATAGTAGGAATATATATAGTTATATATATATATTTATCTAGATAGTATTATATACATTTAATATTGATATATTAATTGATATATATATTATTTATATTATATATATTTATATGTAGATTTCAGATATATATATATATATATAATCTAGCCTATATATATTTATATAATATTCTAATATATATATATATATTAGATTCCTATATATTATTCATATATTATATATATATATATAGTATAGTAATATAATATATTATATAATTATTGATATTTATATATATTATATCGATATATTATGTTTATATATATTATAATATATAGTTACTATCTATATAATATTTATCTATTTTATACTATATATATAGATATTTATTAAGTTATAATATATATATTAGATTATATTATATCGATAGATTATATATATATAGATATATATATATATATATATAATATATACTATAATGATAATATCTTTATATATAATAGTAGATAATTTATTTATAAATATATAGCTGATATATGGTGATAGGAAATATAATATATATTTAATATTATTTATATCTGATATATATTTAGTTATACTATATATATTTAATTTAATATATAATATATTATGTATACTATATATATATATTATAATATATATTTTTATTTATAGCTATGTATATATATATGTGTATATATATATATATATATATATATTAAATAATATGATATATAATTGAAATTATAAATATATCTAAATATATATATAAATATATATGAAAAATATATTAAATATATATATATATATGATTAAAAATATATATATATATTATTATATATATATATAATATAAATAGATTATATAATATTATATAAATCTAAATATAAGAATTATCTATACATAAATATAGTATAGATATATAGTATATATATAATAAATATATATATATATATTAAATATATATAGTTATAGAATATATAGGATGATATATATAGATATTATTTAGATAGTTTATATATAAGACTTATATATATTGATATATTAGTATATTATAATTTATATAATATAATATTATATATTGTATTATTTATAATATAATTATATATGGATAGAATATATATATTTATATATATATATATAGAATGATAATAGTTAATATTAATAGATAGATATATTTATATAGATTATATCTATATTGATGGATATATATATTTTATATAGTCTATTTATATTAGTATATAGATTATATATATGTATTCTTATATATAATTATCTATATATATCTTGATAATAGATATAATATCTGGATATATAGTATATATTATATATTATATAGATATATATATAATTAGTTATATATTTCATATATATTAGATATAGTGATTATTTATTATATCTATCTATAATTTATATTAGATATTTTATATATATATTTCATAGTGATATATATTGATATAATATATATTTATATAATACTAATGATTATAATATATTTAGATTATAGATTATATATATAGTATATAATAGATATTTTATATTTTATAATAATATATATAATATATAATTTATATATAGTGTATAATATAGGATATAAGATCGAATATAACACATGTATATATAGTATAATATAGATTGAGATCAGTATAGTATATATATATATTATATACATGGGTGTATTAATATATGATATATATCGATAATAATATAATATATATATATATTAAATATAGATATAGTATTACGTATATACAGGATATAATATACTGAATTAGTATATATATATATTGCTATATATCATTATACCACATGGTATAGTTAATATATATTATCTATATATAGTATATATGATGATAATATAATGTATATGTATATGATATTATATATTATATATATCTAAGATATAATATTATATAGATAAGGATATGGTATAATGATATAATTTTATGATCTAAGATATATCGGATATACGGATATATATAGATATATATATAGATAGATATATATATAATAATATATAGAGAGATATATAATATTGATTATATTATATAAGATAATAGAATAGATGATGCAATATATATATATAATATATAATAGAAATATATATTATTATGATAATATAGTTAGTGATATATATATATATAATATTGTATATAAATAAAAATATATAGGAGGTAGCTATATTATCTATCTATATTTATTTATATATTATAATATATATATATATATATATCTATAATATAATATTAATCGTTTAAGTAATAATAAGTATATTATATATGTATATAATATTTTATGGTATATATATATAATGTATAGCTATATATATATAGTATATTATATAAATAATATATATAATATATAAAATAATATTATATATATATATATAATATATCTATATATATAAAATATAAATATATATATTATATATATATATATAATATTAAATATAAACTATAGTATATAATATATTATATATCTATATATAAGATATATATATTATTTATAGATATACCATTAGTTTGATATAATAATATATGTAATATTATTTATATTTATATATATAATATATATATAATATATATCTATATATATATAATAGATATATATATATTTACATATTGGCAAAAGCCTTGTAGTTCCCCAAACGTGTTCTAGAATGAAAGTTCTTGGCTCTTCCTCGCCTTTCTTCATTTTGCCTCCATGGCAAAACCTTTGATAGAATATATATATATATATATATATTATATATATATATATATAACTATCATATATATATAATCCATAATTATATAATAATATATTCTATATATTTATAATATTATATTATAGAAATATATATATATATGTACAGTATAGGGACCCTTGACTCACGAAATACACAATCCGTTCCTAGACCTTGGTCGGGCTTCCAAATTGTTCGTGACTCGGAGCTAAGTTTCCCCATAAAGGTTTAATGGGAATAATATTAATGGTTCTCGACCCCCTAATGAAAAACCCACTATATATTATGTATATTTTGCCTTTTTATTTACACAGATAACTGTAAAAGTCAGTGTTAAAAAACCACCTTAATATATTCTAAAATGTAATTCAATTTAAAATGGGTAAAACTAACACTATAAAAAACGTTTTGTAAAGTGAACACTTACTATGACTGGCGAGACTTCTGGCTTGACGGACAAGAGAAGAGGAGGGTGGTGGGTGGGGAGGAGGTTATTGTGCGGAAGGAGACCCTCCCCCATCCAGGTCGGGGAGATCTCGTTCCGGAGATTCAACTCTTCTAGGTTTTTTTGGTGAACGTTTAATCACAAACTATCCAATGTCTGTTGCCTTTTCCTTCCTTGCATAACTTTTCTGAAATGGCTCATTAAATTTTCATTGAGCATATTCACGATCCTGTTCGTAACAATTTTGTCCGGATGATACAATTCAAGGAAGCACGGACATCATTCCACTTTTCCAATGCGGCTTTTATCACATCACTGCTGACATCTGTAACTTCCTCCCCAGCCTCCTCTTCGTCAGTTGATTGCTCCCGAGCAAGTTGTCCTGCTGCTCTTTGTGGAGTTGAACAAGTTCGTCCGCAGTCAAATCTTCTGAATGTTCAGCGACCATTCTTCAACATCTTCGTCGTGACTTGTAGACCCTCCCATACGTTGCCATGGACACAATTTCTTGCACAATCTCTGCATCGAAGCCCTCAAAGTCACGGACAGTTACGCACTGGGGCCAAAGTTTCCGCCACGCAGAATTTAATGTGCGGTACGTAACTTCAGTCCATGCGTTATCAATGAGGGTTATGCAGTGAAAAACATTAAAGTGCTTCTTCCAAAATTCTTTTAAGGTTAATTTTGTGTCTCTTCAGTTACACGGAAGCATCTGGAGAAGAGCGCCTTCGTATATAATTTCTTAAAATTGCTAATGACTGTTGGTCCATGGGCTGGAGAACAGAGGTCGTGTGGGTTGGGAAAAGGAACTTGAACTGAATGAAGTCATGTTCACTGCAGTCAGCCAAGTACGAAGGGTTGTGCCAGGGCATTATCCATGATCAGAAGGCACCGCAGGGGTAGCTTGTTCTCTGTTAGGTACTGACTCACGGTCGGCGCAAACACTTCATCAATCCACTCCATAAACAAGTTCCGTGTCACCCATGCTTTGTATTGGCCCTCCACATTACAGGCAGTCTGGCCTTATTTACGTTGTGCTGCTTAAAGGCACGCGGGTTATTTGAATGGTAGACAAGTAGCGGCTTTAGTTTCAAGTCGCCACTTGCGTTTGAGCATAACAAAAGCGTAAGCCTATCCTTCATTGGCTTGTGGCCTGGGAGCGCCTTCTCTTCTTGGGTGATAAATGTCCTGTGGGCATCTTCTTCCAGAAGAGGCCGTTTCATCACAATTGAAAATCTGTTGAGCGACGTATCCTTCGGCCTCCACGAACTCGGCAAACTCAGTCACGAATGCCTCAGCAGCAGCCTGTCTGCGCTAGCAGCCTCACCATGCCTAATTACAGAGTGAATTCCAGTTCTTTTCTTGAAGTTATCAAACCACCCTTTACTAGCCTTAAAATAAAATCATCTGGCGTGGCACTAGTAGAAGGAGTTTCCTTCAGCAAA
>NC_087200.1:53814540-53842040 GCF_015104395.2 Macrobrachium nipponense
GCAAAACAGAAGACGGAAGAACAAGTGGTCGTATCATCCGAACAAAATACTATCTTGCAGTATGACCCTTCAAATATCCAATTCAGGAAATTGCCGAAGGACACATGGATGTTTTTTTAAAAGATTCTATTCAATAAGAAAGTTTCGAAATGACTAGTGCATCATCAGTCTTGAAAAATGACAAATAATAGCAAACAGGAAGACGAAGAACAAGTGTCGTATCATCTCGGGAACAAAATACTATCTGCAGTATGACCCTCAAATATCAATTCAGGAATTGCCGAAGACACATGGATGTTTTTTAAAGATATATTCAATAAGAAAGTTTCGGCACAGACTATGTTGCATCATCAGTCTGAAAAAATGGACAAAATAATAGCAAACAGGAAGGACGAAGAAACAAGGTCGTATCATTCTCGGGAACAAAAATATCTGCAGTAGAACCTCAAATATTTCAATTCAGGAAATGCGAAGGGACACATGAAAAATGTTTTTTGGAAAGATATATTCAATAAGAAACGTTTCGCACATGAACTATGTTGCACATCAGGCTTTTTTGAAAAATGACAAAATAATAGCAACAGGAAGACGAAGAACAAGTGTCGTATCATCTCGGAACAAATACTATCTGCAGTATTGACCCTCAAATATCAATCAGGAAATGCCGAAGACACATGGATGTTTTTTGAAAGATATATCAAATAAGAAAACGTTTCGCCACATGGACTATGTGCATCATCAGTCTGTTTGCTATTATTTTGTCATTTTTCAGACTGATGATGCACATAGTCATGTGCGAAACGTTTCTTATTGAATATATCTTTCAAAAAACATCCATGTGTCTTCGGCATTCCTGAATTGATATATATATATATATATATATATATATATTATATATATATATATATATATATATATATATATATATATATAATTATCTTGTGACGTTGTAGTCAAGACTCAGACCTTCTCCAAGTTATTTCTTTATTGCTGGCATGTAAACTACTACACTTACTCTGACGTTTTCTGCATGGGGTTACGAGGAGAGTACAATGCCTAATTATTCTGAAGGGTCACAACAAGCTGACTGCAAAGACATTAAAACACTCCACCTGGTTTTATTTTTTATGAACTGGTCAATACGGGTATAATTTTACATAACGGTTTGAACTCTGTTTCTAAGTGATGGCATACGTGCCTCTATTTTAGTGAACTGAGAAAACTCAGAAGCAGGGAAAGAGATGATTCTGAATGCCTCCTGAAAAAAAAAAATCATTTCACACCAGGTTCAACGGCATCCATTCCTATGAGATACGCGAAGCCTATGATGTCAAGAGAACCGACGGAATGTTCCCTGACATCGCCGTTCCGGAATTCAGGCCGGCTGCAGCTGACTTCATGGACACATGCATGAAGTTTACAAATCGAATTCTGATCGCAATGGCTCTAGGACTAGGTAGGCCTATATCTCACTGAATGGTAGATTAAGTCTAGAACTTTGTCATTTGAGAGAATTTTGTGCCTTTTTCTTGTCTCTACGAATCCATGTAATACATATACGCAATAAACCACCGAGTGGGAAAGCTTGAGGTCACTGAGTGATAAAAGACTGGAATCATTCACAGTTTGTCCATGTTTCAGAGATCATTCCGAGCATTTGTTCTTAGGGATTGTTCAAAAATGACGTAACACCTTAGGGGAAGAGGGATTGGGGTTAAGTTGAAGTGTTATGAGTGTGACAGTGGGTGGAGGGGGTGCAGCCATAATTTACATAACCTTTTCAGATTTTTTTCCTTTGTTTTTTATTTTTGAAAATATGTAAATGCAGAAGGACAAAGGAGAGAGATAGTAAAGATTCTGCAATAGACTTTTATTATATTTTAGTAATATTGAGAAAATGGTATTGAATATTTGTTCTTTGCATAGTTATGTTTAAATGTCACAAACTCAACCCGTGTTTGTACTTCAACATTTCCTACCATATACAGTATTACATGACAGAATAATGTCACAAACTCGCCCCTTTTCTGAGCACCAAGATTCTCTACTTTATGCATAAATGTAAATTGGAAAAATATCTCAAATTAAATTACCCCAATTCTCTTCCAAACTTAGGCATAGTCTACTTTGTGTATTATGATAGACTTGAAGAATAACACTACAAACTAAAAACTGGTATCTTTGTCGCCTTTCAAATAAACAAAACATATTGGATTCAAGGGCGAACACTCAGATTTGCCAATTAAATTACTTAGGAAATTAAGTAAATCGCATAAGAGAACATTTCCATTTCAAACTGATCATTTCCGGGTATTAGGCTAGACTTGAATATATTGTTGCATTAAAAAAAGGAAACATACTAAAAAAAGGGGGGCATGGGGTGTTTACTAGCTGATGTTACATAATTTTCTAAGGGGGGATGTGTCTGGACATGCGTTATAAGGTGTGACAAAGGGAAGAAGGTAAACATTTAACCCCCCAAGCAAAGGTGTTACGTAATTTTTTAATTGTTATTATTATCTCTAAAGGCCCGTCCACACGGTCGAGTTTTGCTCCAACGAACTCTGCTCGATGCGATGTCAGAAGCGGAGAAACAGTGGATAAGGGTCTGACTTTTCGGGCTTCTGACATCACATCGAGCAGAGTTCGTCGGGCAAAGCTCGACCATGTGCACGGGGCTTAAGGCTACATAAACAGAACCAGGATTAAAAGAGTACAGGGTTAGACCGTCTCGTCGTTACTGCGCATGTTTGTGACATAATTGGTAGGTGGCTATAAAAGTAAGCCAAGAAATCAAATAAATTAAGGGTCACTATGGGAATTGTTTGCCCACCCCATTACCTATCTCTTTCACGACCTTGTGTGAGAAAGGTCCCCGTTAATCTCCAGGTACTGGAAGATAGTTGTTTCCTTGTTCCTCACTCTGGTGGGGTCAAATACTGACTGAGGACTTTTTTTTACGTGAACTTCGGTCAGATCAGCCACGTGACGTCATGCGCGAGATTGTCCTATTTTGGTCAGAAGTGTTCTAACCCTGTACTCTATTAATCCTGTACAAAACAGTCTAAAAGTGATTACATAGGCCTATGCTTATGAACATTCATTCTCTCCTTTGAACCTCAAGATTTGGATCGCAACTTCTTCGTCGACACCCACCGGGAAATCTTCAGCGATAACAACACCTCCTGCCTCCGGCTGCTCCATTACCCGCCCGTGGCACTGGATATTTCGGAGGGAGCGATCCGCTGTGGTGCTCACACTGACTATGGCACCATCACCCTCCTCTTTCAGGATGACATGGGCGGCTTATACGTGGGTGTATCCCCATATTCATTTGATTCGTTGAAGACAATGAAAACAACTCTGTTGACATATATGTAATATCGAGCAGTGTTTTGTATTTTTATTTATTTTATTTATTTATTTATTTATTCATTTTATTTATTTATTTTGCTGACCTTAGCTGACGGACGTGTAACACAGACTTTAGAGTATATTTTTTCGAGAATTGTAACTCTTTTTGTTCTCAGGTGCGCGATCGCAAAGGCCAGTGGGTAAGTGCTGATCCCATACCAGGAACCATTTTGGTCAACGTTGGTGACCTCCTGCAGTTCTGGACGTCAGATAAACTCATAGCCACGGTAGGATGAAAATAAACTCATAGCTACAGTAGGATGAAAATAAACTCACAGCTATGGTAGGATGAAAATAAACTCATAGCTACGGTAGGATGAAAATAAACTCACAGCTACAGTAGGATGAAAATAACTCTCAGCTAGGTAGGATGAAAACAAATTCACAGCCACAGTAGGATGAAAATAAACTCACAGCTACGGTAGGATGAAAATAAACTCATAGCTACAGTAAGATGAAAATAAACTCACAGCTACAGTAGGATGAAAATAAACTCATAGCTACAGTAGGATGAAAATAAACTTATAGCTATGGTAAGATGAAAATAACAATCCTTGGTATTCGCTGATTCCTCAGTTGGCACAAGCTCTTGAAGTCCAAGTAATTTTTAAACATTTAGCAAACTACATAGGCCCAATGAATTGCTGCTGTACGGTCTTCATTAGGTTCCTCGTTGGACGAGTGGTTTATGTGCTCGCCTAACCATTCGATAGTCCTGGGTTCATTTGTTTGTTGGTTTGTTTGTACAGTGTTTTTATGTTGCATGGGACCAGTGGTTATTCAGCAACGGGACCAACAGCTTTTTGTGACTTCCAAACCACGTCAAGAGTGAACTTCTATCACCAGAAATACACATCTTTAACCCCTCAGTGGTATGCCCGAAAATCGAACTCGGCGCCACCGAGGTGATCGGCAAAGACCATACCGACCACGCCACTGAGGCACTTGTAGTCCCGGGTTCGATTCCCCACTTTGCCAACAAGGAATCAGAGGAGTTTGTTTCTGGTGATTAGAAATTAATGTCTCGATATAATGTGGTTCGGATCCCACAATAAGCTGTAGGTCCCATTGCTAGGTAACCAATTGGTTTCCTAGCCACGTAAAAATATCTAGTCCTTCGGGCCAGCCCTAGGAGAGCTGTTATATGAGCTCAGTGGTCTGGTTAAACTAAGATAGAGTTAACTGTAGGTACTGTCTTCAGTTTGAATTTGTATGATTTAATGACAGACTTATCAAGTCCTATATGAAATTTTACCAAAGTACAAAAATATCAAAACGATGGTTTTAAATTCAGCATGGCGAGATTTTGCTAAAATTCTCAAAAACCGATTTTCTATTGATGGAAATCTCCTCCCCGGCAGGAACACAAAGTCCTAATTCCTGAGGAAGAAGTGTGTAGGAGAACCTGCAGGCGATCTACGGTGTTCTTCGTCCAACCGGATGACCCGGTCCTCATCCACCCTCTCTACGGTGCATCCACCTTTACTCCTGTCACAGCTAGGGATCACATACTCAAGAGAATCCGGGAAACTTACAAGTAGTAGAAATATTGGCATTTGTTTGAGAGAGATAGAGAACATTACAAATATACAATACAGACAGAGATGCCTGGGGTGTTGTGCCATCAAGAGATTTGGTTAGATAGGCCTAATGGAGGCAGAATCCGATTAGCTAACACTTTCCGCCACATTTCCCAATGTACAGAGCTGAATTAACAGTCAAAATATTACTTCCAATGTTAATTCTGCTTTTATTTGCCTTGGCATCTGCTTGAACCATGCTAGATCAGCTAGAGCAAAAATTTCAGTTCTTGTGCACCTACTAGAGTGTTTCTGGAAACTTCACAAACGTGTACTTCAAAGTGTCAGGAAAACCCGCCAACGTTCCGTCTACTCAAGTTGATCATGAAAACTTTTGAATGTCCATATGAAACTCACGGAAACTTATAAATATTAACGTATAATCAACAGTTTGCTAAAACCCACATATTGACAAGTATTTCTAAGCTTTGGAGAAGCTTGCAAATAACATTTTCTTTAAAAACAATACAACAAATTCAGGGACCTAAATTTTAAAGAATAAATAATAATAATTTTTGCTGTCAGAAACACATGATTATCAAGAAGAAAGGAACCTGGTAAAGCTAATGTATACTTGGCAAGGAAAGTTAAGATACAGTTTTTTTAAATCTTCGGACATATATTGTTCAATAATGCCACACCTGGCAACTCTTGAAAGGGGGCGGAGCTTCAAAATCAGCGTTTGTTGCTTTCTAGATTTCCATCAACTTTACACCATAAAGATTCTGTTGAGGTCCTATAACATTTATACTTGAATGTAAAAACAGGCTCTATATTATTCGTTAATGTTGGTTTGGTAACGTCAGTTCAGGGTAGAATATCGATCATCCTTTTTTAAAACCTACTGTGAAACCTTATTTGTAAGTAATGTTTGACACTAAACTGACGTAAAATTAATACGTAATTAAAGACGGATCTTAAACAATGAGAGAAAGGGTTTTAAAATTTTGGCAGTACTTATGGAAATCGTGAGGAACAATACAGTAAAGAATGAAATATTATGACGACAGAGAGAGAGAGAGCGCGCAAGCATAGGCCTATCAATAGATACTTAATTCATAATATTTACTTTGCGAGATTAAGTGATAATATTTTTTCAAATGTTTCAAAAGTGGGGAGAGAGAGAGAGAGAGAGAGAGAGAGAGAGAGAGAGAGAGAGAGAGAGCATAGGCCTATCTATAGAGATAATTAATTCATTATATACACTTTGAGAGATTGAGAGATATTTTTTTTCAAATGTGTTTTAAAAGTGGAGAGAGAGAGAGAGAGAGAGAGAGAGAGAGAGAGAGAGGGAACAAAATCTGCTCACGTGAAAGCTTAGGCCTAATTATAACCACTTAATTTCATTATATTTTCTTTGGGAGATTGAGTGGTAATATATATATTTTTAAAGTATGTTTTAGAGAGAGAGAGAGAGAATAGAATTATAGTACTGGTGTCGGACTTGTGACAGGGGAAAGGCGGAAGAAAATATAATGAATTAGTATCTCTATCGATAGGCTTATGCTTGTGCGATATATGACGGCCAAGATTGTGCTGCACTATGTTAGATAAAATTTGAAGGATCATAATATTCAAGTTAATCCTCTAAGAAATTCATACCCTAATATTGATTACATTTGACAGTTGCCGTAGCATTCAAAGATTGTAAAAAGACGTGGAAATTTTTAGACAGGCTGAGGCCATTCTTCCTCTCTTGATATAAACCTTACTTTTGAAAATCGGGTTTCATCCACAAATCATTCACGAAAAAAGCTGTGTTAAGTAAAACTATTTATTACCACAAATAACTCAATATGTATTGCACAGGCAATTAAAGTTTTATATCGTGTAAAAAATGCTGATGTGCTGGGACATCTTTCAGCCTCCGGCTAAGAAATGTAGTCGTGTAGGGCTGTAGGCTACTATGAACTGCTTTGTAATGGGAGCATATAGCCAGAAAATCTTTGAGCTGACATGCTACTTTAACCTTGATTAAGATTTATGTTTAAAGACAGTAGCTTTGTAAACAGCAACTAGCATTCGATCCATGTCAACGTCAAAGAAATCAAAGTGTGAAATCCGTTACGTTAGCCAGTATGATGCAATATAACCCCGTTCATGAAGCAAAACGAGTAAATATTGTCGTCGTGATACATAGTACTAAAATCAGAAATTCACATTCTATCTACCAGGTCTCTATGAACGAATCCACCTGAGAAATTCCAATTACTTCGGACATATATCGTGTTTTTAAGTATCTGAGCAGTTTTGTTTTGCAGTTTTAACTTATATAATATAATTTGCAGTATATTTTCATATTTTAGAGTAAATTTAGCGATATTATGTCTTTTCAATAAAAACAAATGGGAAATTGGATGAACGAAAACTAATGAAAACTGTATCTTCAGTTTTCTTGTCGAGTGTACTTCACACTACGATTAGTGGCCACAAAATAGTAATTTCGCTCCTTTACGAGCAAATCAGGTAGCTTTACAGTAGATTCACATTAACCGTGCATCTAGTGTCTAGGCCAGTCCTTTACAACGCTTCTGATTGGCTGTTGATAAACCAATGACAGGGCTGGAAACTCAATCTCTCTCGAGACTCGAGAGTTCACATGGGTAGGATCTATGTTCCATCTCTCCTGAGGGATGCTTTTGAAAGACGTATCCCTCAGGAAAGGTGGAACATACATCCTGCCTATGTGAACTCTCTCGAGAGAGACAGTTTCCAGCCCTGTGATTGGCTTATCAACAGCCAATTAGGAGCATCGTTAGGGACGGGCCTAGGCATCAAATGCACGGTTGATGTGAATCTATTATAGTACAATAAACTTATGATGGAAAAAACCCTGGAAAAACCTGACTAATAAATCTATATCTGACTATCAATTCTATTTACCATTTAATT
The DNA here is from genome assembly GCF_015104395.2 of Macrobrachium nipponense. Taxonomy (NCBI): domain Eukaryota; kingdom Metazoa; phylum Arthropoda; class Malacostraca; order Decapoda; family Palaemonidae; genus Macrobrachium; species Macrobrachium nipponense. The sequence goes on from NC_087200.1 coordinate 53,822,427, forward strand.
ACAACCTATATAAATATTTATTCATTCTATCACTTGTGATAAATAATAAAGAATAAAAATACCTTGATGTTTTTTTGTTTCCCCTTTCCTAAGTAGCCATATTACCAGGTTCATAAACCCTGGTGCAAAATGAGACCCATGCGTCGTCCTTAAACCTAATTGGAAACTTGCAACGACTTACTTCAGAGGATAACAACAATAATAATACGTTAATCAAGGTTCCTGTGTAATTCTTCAATGTTCCAGGGTTTGAGCTTAAAACGAAACTCCCGTTTTCTACAGTATGTTCATTTTGTCTCGTTTTCAACGATAAGTCCCCCATAGGGAGGGTAGGGCTGACAGTGGACCTCATGCGGTGCACTGTAGGCATCACTTATGGTTCTTTGCAGCATGCCTTCGGCCCCTAGCTGCAACCGCTTTCGTTCCTTTTACTGTATCTTCTTTCATATTCTCTTTCCTCATCTTACTTTCCACCTCTCCTAACACTTGATTCATAGTGCAACTGCTTTGAGGTTTTCCTCCTGTTATATTTTTCATACCTTTCACTGTCAACTTTCATTTCAGCGCGGAATGGCCTCATAGGTCCCTTTGCTTTGCCTCTGGCCTAAATTCTATATTCAACTTAACGATAAGTCTGGCTGTGAATGTTGGGAATTTTCTCGACTTTTATTATATGATTCGTGCCCAGATGTTCTGGGCAGATGACAAGGCCTTGAGGAGGCGCGCACTCTAAAACTCTTAGGGTGAGATACAATAAAATTTGGTCAACATAACAGTTTTATTACGAAAAAATAAACATTTAAATACATTAACAGTACACCGAAACTAAAGTTCCTAGCATAATTCCACAGTACACGCAGTTTCGTACTGCTTTCACCAATTTAATACAATTACCTGAAAATTCTCATGGCCTTTGTATGTTGCAGCACATAGGATCTTTGATGTCACGTGCTTGTAAAGCACTAAGTCCACAACTGGACGAAAAATCTGCACAATACGAGACCCATTGACTCAATGTCACAAACAAATAACTTTCTTGCACTGGCAGCTTTCTTTTACTGCATAAATTGAGTCCCTCATCGCAGGGATGGCACATATATACGTGGATAAAGTTAACTTACTGTTAAGACGGAATTCGACCTAGCATGGCGATGGCTGGGAGTCGGAGAATTGAGAGAGACACAAATTTTACGGTACTTACTCGGATCAGGGTTCTGGGCAGGAATGAAGCGTCGCTTCGCCCTTCTTTAAAAGAAACTTACGCTTTCCCGCGTGAACTACAGAATCCTTGTAATCCAGGCGGGAATCATCGATTATTTCGACATTACGTATATCACTAAATCTATTTTATTCTTGAATGTGAAATATGACTGTTACGTTATTATTTAAGATCAAGGAATTGACTTAAAGTTCTGGCTGAAGGCCGTAATCTGCAAATTCTTTAATGTCTATGGAGTCCTTGGCTCCAAATCTATACATAGTTAATTTATCTCGTACTAGTGATCAGCAAATTATATTTATTAATGAAAATTCATAACGTCTTCTTTTTTATACGACGCGCTCCTTCCCCGCCATGCATTTAGGAATTGCGTCATAAACTGTCGTGTATTGGACAGCTTTCTGTTCAATGTATCGCCCGCGAGATCCCTCAGTCTTGCCCCAATTTAACGCAACACTTGTGAAGGTAAATGGCGGGGATTTCGAATGATCAGTTCGAAATTCACGACATACTCCACACCCGAAGTATGGGCGTTAAAATGTGGACAATTCAGGAAAGACTGAGCTCGTGGGGGGGGGGGGGGGGAGTAACCACTCCTACACTACTCAGTCAGGCTCGCTGCGTAGCGCTCCACAGCGACTCTAACAGAGTACACACAAAAAAAACATGAAATGCCAAAGAAATCATACATCAACATTACACCCGGGGTAATCAATGTCATATACAAATAAAACATCAATGGCAGATATATATACATAAATGTACCCATACACATAAGGTAGACATGAATCAGCACAGAAACTTCATAGGCAATGGACCTGCAATAAGATCAAAAACATAAATGTAAAGTCACGATCAAGGAAATATGAATATACTCTCACAAGGCATTCTGCCTTCACTCAATCAATGGCATGAAAAAGGAAACATTCATGTATGTACAACTTTGTATGCAACAAGCATAGACTTTAGGTACTCTCCTCAAAGTGCAATACAGCATGCAAGAGAAACTTCTATATTAAGCTCTTCATCTTCAATAATCAACAAGCATTAATCAGATTGACAGGCCATTTGCCTCCAAGGAAACAGATTACAACTGATTCAGTATGTACTCTTTCACGGGACACATGCCCTCAAAACGCTTTCACTTCTCTACAAGCACTCATATACATTTTTCATAATTTACATTGAGGGTGGGGGCTACCTCTGCACAATGCTCGACTTGTTTGCAGAAGAGGGGGCTCCCACTACCTTACGCTAACCTGACGCACTTCCATCCTCTGAGGATTCAACTCGCCTACACTTACTTGAAGTAGGTCCACCCTCCCTGCCTACCAGAATACGGGACCTTCCTGTTTTCTTTTACTGTTTCTAGCCATAACTTATATATATTCGCTTTCCATTGAGCGCTTCATCAACTCACACTGCTTAGCAGCAGCCTTTCTCAAAGGGCGTGCAGAACGTCTTTGTAATGTATTGAGAAACACTACTCTCTCATTCTATGTTAAACCTTCTGGGAGTTTTTGTTGGAATCTCCCGCCATCCACGAACTGGGACGCCAGCAGAAGCATGGGTCTCCTTACTTGTAATTGATATACCAGAATAAAGTACATGAATGACCAACCTGTCTTCTTGGGACCTAAGTACTAAAGGACAAGAATGAAACAGTGGCGACGAGGAAGAACCCAGTGTACAAAGAGGTATGTCACATTGAAGGATAGTTAGTGTACCAACGACAGCCGGCCGTATCTAGCCTAGCATACCAGTTTAGGCCTGGCCAACGTCCAGACTCCAGTATTCGAGTAGCCTGAATTCAGCTGTATTTGTTGGGGACTACCGAAGTTCCATACCCTGTCAGGAAGGATGGCAGCAGCAAGGAGACCGACAATTCCCGAGTTTAACCCAGATAAGTTGGAATTATCTTGTTGGCTGGATCTATTTTCCATGAATTGTGAAGTAAATGAAGTAACAGAGGCGACAGCAAAAAGGGCTTTGTTGCTTTCTTCAGTTGGAGTAGAGACATTTTCCACGATCTGTAAGTTAACAGCACCGAAATTGCCGTCTGCAGTTCCATTTGATGACCTAGTAAATCATCTAATGTTGCATTTTATAACAAAACCAAGTTATTATAGAGCACTATGTGATTTCCTACAGAGGAAGAAGAAAAGTAGTGAGTCAGTGAAGGAATATTATGCAGAACTAAAATTGTTAGCTCAACAGTGTGAATTTAATAGTGATTTTGACCGAAGGTTGAAGGAACAATTATTGGTTGGTATTGATAATGAAGTATATTTTAAGGTTTTATTAGCTGATCCTTTTGAGTTTAAATCAATCTCCTCTCGTGAATGACTTGCCAAGGTTACCAATTTAGAAACTGCCTATGTTACTGAATGTAGTCCTACTTCAAGTTCTTTTACAGATAATAGGCCTGCAGGTACTGTTAACAAGGTTAGGCATAAGGTAATTAGGCCTAGGCCTAATTCTAGTGCAGACTCTAAAGGGGGAGGTAAAAGTGATTATTGTAAAGCTCAAAGTAAATGCATTCATTGTGGGCGCGATAACCATTTAGCTAATAATTGTAGATTTAAGAATGCTAAATGTTATTCCTGTGGCAAGGAAGGCCATGTTAGTACAGTGTGTCCCAATAAAAATAGGTAGAAATAAATCTAGGAATGTTAATACAGTGCATGATGTAGAGGAGTCTACTAGTAAGCATATTCCTGTTAATGAAAGTTTCCATGATTCTTATGATTTATTGAAACTTTTTGATGTTAATGTGAATTCTATTGATTTTGTCGATGATTATGAGGAACCATATAGAGAAAGTTTAAGGTTAAATGGGTTTCCCCTAGAGTTTGAATTAGACACTGGCAGTGGTGCATCCACTATTTCACGGCATATGCTATAAATTGAATAAATTTAACCCCTTACCAACAAGGAAACGCTTAGCAAATTATGATAAAGCTGAAATGTAAGTGTACGGTGAAATAAATTGTGATGTTTCTTTTAAAGGCCAAATGGTCCAGGGACAAAAGTTTTTTGTTGTAGATAATGATTTAAATTTAGCAGGCAGGTCTTTGATGAAGAAATTGAAATACCAGTGGGTACAAATTGATAATGTGTGTGATGATAAATTTAAAGGTCCTCTTATTACCCCAAGTAGTGCATCTAGGCCTAAGCTTGATTGTGTAAAAATGTTCAATGAGTATCAGGTGGTGGAAGGATCACCCATTACAAATTATGAATGTCAATTAATGTTAAAAGAAAATGCTGTGCCTAAGTATTTTAAAGCTAGATCTGTTCCTTATGCATCCTAATAAATGTAAAATTGGAAGAATAGTTTCTGAAAGAACTGAAAAGTAAAAATATAGTGAGCAAGGTCGAGCATGCTGGAGATTGGGCCAGTCCTATTGTTCCTGTAATGAAGCCTAATGGTGAAATAAGGATTTGTGTAGATTTTAAGTATCTCAATACCCAAACCAGTGTTAATACCTTCCCATTACCGAGATTGGATGATATTTTGAAAAATGCATATTTACAGGTATCTGTGAGTGAAAATTCTCAACAATATTTAATTATGAATACTCATTTGGGATTATATAAGTTTCATAGATTGCCTTTTGGGTTATCTCTGAAATTATTGGCAAATATTGAGGGTGTTCATGTATTTTTAGATGACATATTGATTGTCGGAGCTACCAAGGAGGAACATGACAAGAGTTTATGTAAGGTTTTATCAATTTTGCAACAGAGAAATGTTAAATTGAATAAAGATAAATGTATTATTGGTTCTAGAGAAGTACCTTATTTAGGATACATTTCAAGTTGTGATGGAATTAAACCTGACCCAAAGAAAATAGAGGCAATTTTGGAAGCTCCAACCCCTCACTCTGTTCAGTCTCTAAAATCATTTTTGGGGCTATGTACTTATTACAATAGGTTTGTACCTCAGTTCAGCTCTATTTTATTTGTCCTTTATTAATTTTAATTTAACCCAAAAGAATTTGGTGGAGTTTCATTGGGCAGCAGTTCATGAAGAAGCTTTCCAGAGTATTAAGGAAGCTTTGGGAAGAGCTGATATTTTGGATAATTTTAACCCCAATGCTACCATGATTTTAGAAGTTGATGCTAGAGCCCTGAAGGAGTGGGGGAGCTGTTGCTTAACAGCAAGCTATTAATGGGTAAATTGATTTCTACTATTTCTGTTTTCAAAGTAGAAAATTATCTAATGCTGAGTGAATTATTCTCAAATTGATAGAGAGGCTCTATCCATTATTTTTGGAGTCAAGAAGTTTTCTGATTTCCTTTTGGGTAGGAAGTTCGTTATCAGGACGGACCATAAACCCTTGACTCATCTATTTAACCCTAGTAAGAGTATTCCACAATTATCTAATGCTCATATTCAAAGGTGGGCTTTATTTCTATCAGGTTTTGATTTTAAAATTGAGCACATTAAGGGAGTGCATAATACAGTGGCAGATGCTCTTAGCAGGCTACCATTGTGTAGAGATGATGCTGATTTTCATGTAACAGGAGAATATGTAAATTTGATTAATATTTTGGATAAGAATTCTTTTGATGTTACAATGGTAAAAGAATGTATAGAAAGAGACACTGTTTTATGCAGAGTAAGAGATTATGTAAGGAAGGGGTTCCCCAAGGAAAATGTGATGGAAATTTGTATGTTACCTTTCTATAAATTGAGAAATGATCTTTCTTTGCATGACAATGTATTACTCTATAGGAATCGTATTTTGGTTCCTGAGATGTTGAGAAAGCGTGTTATGGAAATGCTTCATGAGGGCCACAAGGGTATTGTTGCCATGAAAGCTGAAGCAAGGTCTTTTGTATATTGGCCCAACATGGACCAAGATTTAGAACAAATAACTTCTAACTGTGCATTATGCATAACAAATCTCAAACATAAGGCCATTTCACCTTTATCTTGGCCGTCAGTAGATAGACCTTGGTCCCGCTTGCATGTAGATTATTGTGGACCCATTGACAACATTCAATATTTGATTATTATTGATTCCTTTTCTAAATTTATTGATGTCTATGCTTGCAAGAATATACTTCAGAGGTACCATACAATGTTTAAGGTCATGTTTTGCTAATTATGGTATTCCTGACACAATTGTATCTGATAATTGCAACTTGTTTTATGTCTAGGGAGACTCAGAATTTCTTTCAGAAAAATGGTGTTAGACATTGTTCAGGAGCACCATATAATCCAAGTACAAACGGGCTTGCAGAACGGGCTGTCCGAATATTCAAAACTAATTTCAAAAAGTTTGATTGTAATTTGCCTGTAAAAACCAGAATGGCAAAATTTTTGTATACCTATAGACGTACAGGACAGTCTTCTACTGGCTGCTCCCCAGCTGAATTATTATTTGGAAGGAAATTTAAGGGTCCATTAGATGTTATAATGCCTAAACAAAGAGATGAGTTTTATGTTCATGAGTCTAAATTCAGAGTTGGTGATGCAGTATATGCCAAGAATTTTGGTAAAGGACCAGAATGGGTGGAAGCTAAGATTATCAAAGTTCTTGGTGAAAGAAATTATTTAGTTTCTGTAGATGTTAATGGTATTTTGACTTGGAAGCGTCACCTATCACAGTTATTTGAGAGAAAAATGTATAATACTAGAGTAACTGATGAACCGTCACTATTAGACGATACAATGATTCCTTATGTTCCTGTAGTTTCTTCTCCCCGTAATGTACAAGGATTAGAAGAAACAAATAACCCTATTCAGAACTCGGTTATGATTTGTAATCCCAATGTAGAAGTAGTAGGATCAGAGAACAGTAATTGTGATACTGGTGCCATTGTAAGAAAATCTACCAGAGTAAGAAACCTAGGAGACTCATTGAACAAATTTAATTTTTTGTCTGTTAACCTAAGGGGGGGAGGAGTGTAATGTATTGAGAAACACTACTCTCTCATTCTACTATGTTAAACCTTCTGGGAGTTGTTGTTGGAATCTCCCGCCATCCACGAACTGGGACGCCAGCAGAAGCATGGGTCTCCTTACTTGTAATTGATATACCAGAATAAAGTACATGAATGACCAACCTGTCTTCTTGGGACCTAAGTACTAAAGGACAAGAATGCAACAGTCCTGGTCTGCCTAACTGAACATCAACGTCACTACCACTCGATACCTCAGTATCATTCACTTCAGCACTCTCACTTACCGTCAGTGTCTTTGTCACTCAAGACCTTTGTGGCTGTTTGTTCGGATGTTGCAGCCAGTGCCATCCCTTGGTCGTCCCCAGACGTCACAACATTTCCTGGAACACCTACTGCTGGGCTGTACGCTCCCTCGTCTCGGACCTCTTCGTTGCCATCGTCGTCACGCACCATCTCCTCCGTCGCACCATCAACATCGTCACGCCGTTCGTCTCCAACGCCATCATCGTCATCTGAGGGGGCAAGTTCCAGGGGGACCAAGTGGCTGACAGCACGCAGGGACTCAACATCTTCGAACAATACCTTGGCCGAACGCACGACACCGTCATCGTCCGGGTACGTCTCCACGACGCGTCCAAGGGGCCACGTTGCTCGTTTTTTATTTTCTCGCTTTACTAACACGATATACGTCTCCAGGGTACAGCTTGGTGGGTTCCCCAGACTGACAATCGTGTCGGGCTCTTAGGGCACTCAGGTACTCCTTCCTCCACCTCTCTCGGAAGGCTTTCAAAGTGTCTGTCAGTTTAAGATATGGATCTCGTAGCCTCCGGGAGGTGAAGGTAGCATTAAGGTCTTCATCTGGCAAAACAGGTGCCATTAAATTGATTAAGTGACCTCGCACTAAATGAGAGGGGGTGAGGACCTCGTCCTCGCACTTGTCACCGCTATACATCAACGGCCTATTATTCACTACCGCCTCCGCCTCTTTCACTAGAGTTAATACGTGGGCCTCCGGAGATGCTTTCTCCTGAGGGCTATCTGCAGTGCACGTTTTGTGACACCAATCAGACGCTCAAAAAAACTGCCTTTCCACGGCGCACGGGGTGTTTGGAATCGCCATTCTACGCCAGTCCTCCTCAGGAACTGCTGGACTTCATCCTCTTCATAAAGTCCCTGAAGGAGGTTGCTGGCCGTCTTGAACGTTTGGTGGTTATCAGAAGTGATTATGGTCGGGGCTCCATGCGTAGCGCTGAATCTTCGAAGAGCTAGAACAAATTCCTCCGCATCCAAGGAGGGGCAGAAATCTAAATACACGGCCCTGGGGGCCATGCATGTCACGAGGAGTATATAGCCTGTTCGCGTTTCGGTTTGTATGGCTGCGGTGTGGTCCACGCCGACTGCGGCAAATGGTTTCTGCAAGGTGATCCTTTCCTTTGGCAGGGGGGGGTGGTGGTGGTTGTCTCATCAGCTGTTGGAATGCTAGCACGCATTCTGGACACTTCCGTACAACTTGCTTAGCAATTGACCTCAGGCCCGGCGTCCAGCATTTCTTTCGAAAAATCGCCATTAGCGTATTGACGTTACAATGGAGGTACAAACAATGCAAATACTTTAAGTATGCTCTGACTAAGTGTCCCTTACCAGGCAAAAGAATTAAATGTTTCATCTCTTCAATTTGGGACACTCGTCCCCTAGTGCAAATCAATTTGTCTACTATTATTAGACTTAATTGCCTCACAAAATTCAATATCTCACGAGGGGGTCTGACCTCACCCTCCAAATATGCATACACAGTAGGTAAATAGAATTTTTGTTCTATTAAGACAAGAACTCGAAAAGGATCCCTTTTCACTTTTGCAAACTTTAACACTAATTTGGTTACTCTAATCAAAATTCGGAACTCAACCTCCCTGAGTAGTAGTTCCCATATTTCTCCTGGGGGAATAGACCTTGTTACTTCCCTCAGTTCCTGCACCGCCGCTACCACGGTTCTGATATTTGTTAGATCTTCCTCTTTGAAGGGAACAGGCTCTCCTGGGATTCCCAAGCTCTGGACCTTGGCGCCTAAGAGGATTCTGCTGCAATTGCTGGATTGTTGCGCCCCTACCTAGACAAGACATCAGCAGGATTCTGTTTGCTGGGCACATACTTCAATCTGAAATCACAAATCTGGCGGAGAAAAACAACTTCCGCCACACGGTTAGATATAAAGATATTTTTGTTGTCCTTGGCATCCGGGGATGCCACCCATGCTAAGGCAACTTTGCTATCTGACCAGATACTAATTTCTTGCGGCTATATTAGCCCTTTAATTGTTTTCGCTAGCCTACAACCTAGCAACAATGCTAAAAGTTCTAATTAGGGATGGTGATTTTGAGCATCCCTTTTGGAGTGATTCTCATTTTGCTGGTGAGTAATCTTACGTTACTTTCTTCATCTCTGACATACGCTACAGCACCGTATGCCCTACTACTGGCATCGGTGAATATATGGAGTTCGGATCTTCTGACTCCTGCCGCTCTCGGAAATGTTAACTCACAGACTGATTTCAATTCTACTAGCAGTTCTCGCACTTCTTTAGCCTTTTCCTTACATAACACGTCATCCCATCCAATCTCTTGTTCCCAAAGTTGTTGGAGAAACAGTTTTCCCCTAACAAATAAAGGACTGACTAAACCTAGTGGATCGTAAATTGATACTAGCAAAGATAGTACCCTACGCTTCGTAGGTACCCATTCCTCCCCCAATTCACGAATTCTCTCACTCTCTTTCACACACAGACGGTCGACGTCTTGAGCCCATCTCAGCCCGAGCACGCTCACATTCACAGGTTCTTTCCACTCTCTCTCGCTATACTGTTTGTTGCCCACCCTTCTAATGGCATTCTGGCCCTATCCAAAATTGCGTAGACAGATTCTTGTTCCTTTTTCATCTCATCCAAACTGTTAAATGTACTGACATAGTTATCAACATAAAAGGACTTGCTTAATTCAGGTCTTCCTTCTAACTTAAAATGATGACTCAACACTTGTAACAAAAAGGGACTAGCCGTGATGCCGAACACCACGACTCTGAAAGCGAAGGTCAGCGCTCGACCTGCTACCTCTCGCCACAGGAATCTTGTATATTTGGCATCACGGGGATCTAACAGTACTCTATGAAATGCTTTGCTTATGTCTGCAAGCATAGCGTATTTATTCATTCGAAACTTTAGAAGCAAATTATAGGCCAACTCTACTAAATTAGGCCCAGGTAACAGGCATTCATTTAATGATTTATTATTCTTAGCTTTGGATGAGGCATTGAATACGATTCTAAGGGGGGTCGTGCAGCTATCCTTTTTAATGCCGAAATGCGGCATGTAGTATCCTTCTATTTTTGGATCCTTTACTTCATATATAAATCCTGCCTCTAGGTATTTGTCGATCACTCCCTGATATTGATCATAGTATTCCTTGTCTTTCTGAAATTTGGTTTGCAACGAATCCAGCTGTGCTACAGCATTTCTAAAGTTGGTTTCTGGCCTACCTTCTGAACGGAATGGCAAGCTAACCTGATATCCTTCAGGCTTCTTCGTTACACTCTGCGAAACCTTTCGCATGGCTTCCGCTTCGCTGACAGTGTACTGCTCGGATGGGGCGATGCCTAAGGTATCTAAACGCCACCATTCATCAACATCAAATGCAATTGGTTCGCTCGCGACCCTACATACCCTGAGTGTTCTCACATGATATATCTTGTGACCTTCTAATAGCCACTGTGGCACTTTCCCATATGGCGACATGCCATTATGGGTCAGAAAAAGACTTATCCCATCGATCCTTTCTACTCCAATAATGAAATAATTAAAATAGCACCCACAAGAATGTGCACGTTTCGTAACTTATTGCTCTTACTGTCAGGATCTGCTAACGTGACTCCCTTCCCTACTAGGTGTTGTCTTACTCTTACATAACCTGCGTTATGAATCGGGACGTCTACGTTCTCGTGAACAACTAGTTTCATTCGAACAATTCTATTACCCATCTCTACCCGGCAACTCACTACGTCATACTGGCCACTGATTTCTGCTGAACCAAAAGGAGCAATGTTTAATGCCACCTTGCCTACCACTGGCAGGCCTAACTGCTTTGCAGTTTTAGCGGAGATAAAACTTCGTTGACTCCCAGTGTCCAAAAACAAGCGAACCCGTTTACTCCCCTGCTTATGATGGATCTCGGCCATGGCCGTTGGCAAAATCGTACAGGGAAGATCTACACTAGACGTTTGGGCTACTTTAGCGCTCTTACACGATTGTGATTCTACTTTCTCTTTGGGCGGATGGGGGTTTCTATCGTGCTGTCTGGTCGTTGCATTTACTACAGGGCGGGAGGTTGTAACTTGACTGTTACTTACTAAACTAGGATTATTTTGGGACGAAGTGGAGGGAACTGAATGTGCTTTTCTAAAGCTGCTGTTATCACAAATGGTAGTATTATGATTATTTCCACAATTTTTACATGAATTGGGGTTAGAGCATCTATCACTACGGTGACCTGACTGAAGGCAATTAAAACACAGGCCCTTTCTTAGTAGAATGCGGCGTCTGGCAGCCATGTCACTTACTCGGCGGCATCCGTGAGGCGGGTGCCGTTCATTATAATAGGGACAAGAATTATTCTGCATAGGTTTCGTTTTGGGTCTAACGCTGACATCGTTATTCTTATCAGATTCTAATTTTTCGCCTCGCTGTAACGTGTCATCTTCCAACATGCGAATTATGAAGTCTATAGGTTCAAAAAATTCTTCTAAATTATAGTCACATTTTCTTAGGTGTTCGACCACCTTTCGATAGATCTTACCTTCTGACAACTTCTGATTGATAAGGCTCATGACCATGCCATGGCCAATATCATTAGTACTGAGCCTCTTTATTTGCTCAATGATCACTGTTAACTCAAACCTGAACTTCTTCAGCTCTACGGGGTTCAACGAGGGTACGAATATGTTGACAAGTTTTCGATGCAAGATCACGAGCGTTTGGTGTACATTACCATATTGCTTATCCAAGAGATCTAACGCTACCTGGTAATAAGTAAGTAAATTTGGACACGTCGTCCAAATCTGCCTTTCGATCCACATGGATCGTGCACAATTCTCTGTAAGAAGCATATTCCTGCACTTCCCCTTCAAAAGTGGGGAGAGGCAGCGGTTTCAATTTGGGGAGGGAAACATTCCCTGTCTGAGTGACTTTCAGTTTATCGATTCGATTCAACAAAAGGGTAGAAGCTCGCACAGCTTCTGCTAAGGTTTGCCTGATTCTGGCATCTAAGTTAGATTCTAACTTTACGACTTGACGTTTGTACAGCTCTCGAAGCTGACCTTCTTCTTGTCTCAACTGTGAGACCAAATTTTGGTACACGCTCTCAGAATACGTTTCTACTAACGCACGCTGTGATTTGGCGAGTAAGTCCGCGGTGAGACTCAGTGAGGCCTCGAAGTGAACAATCATAGCCACTGCCATTTTGTATTATTTACTCTACTTCTTAGGGGGTTTTTTGCAAACTAGAAAATGAGGATTTTTCTTACGTTATGAAGACGGGGTGCAAAGACTAGTGACACGTGGGGCTAATTGCACATCGGAACAAGCTGAGCCTAGTTATTTTGTCTGTCTCTCTCTCTCTCCTGATTAATCTCATTAAACGATTGAGGAATGCGTTACGGATTTCTGAATCAAAATGGACTCCGTCCCTTTGTTTGCCTTCGCGGTAGGCACGAGAGTTCATAGGCAAGTGTCGGACTCCGTACCGACTTCTTTTGTAGCAGTATTTGGAGATTCTCGCATTAAAGTTCTTTACCTTCTTGACATATTCAACAGAATTTACAGTAAAACGATTATCAGGGAGATACTCTCTTGTCTCTGCGTCGCAGATAGCAATTATGTCACAAATTTTCCTCAAGCGTTCAATAAGTGTACGCAAATTATCCCAAACGGTTTTGGGGTGATCGTTTGCTAGGTCGTTTCCTCCTACATAAAACACAACCAACTCATACTGTCTCTGCCAGAATGATAGACTACCATCTAAAAATTGACTGACCAGACCTCCTGGCCTTCTATAGATCTCAATCTGGTTATCTGAACACTGTGGCAGATTCGGTGGGAGCTGACTGTGTCCTATCAGGGCTACCCTATAGACCATACTTTATTGAAATTTCCCTTCAAGCTCTAGAGCGCACTTGTCATCCGGTTCTCGAAGGACCAAATGTCGGGAATTTTCTCGACTTTTATTGTATCTCACCCTAAGAGTTTTAGTGCACGCGCCTCCTCAAGGCCTTGTCATCTGCCCAGAACATCCGGGCAGGAATCATATAATAAAAGTCGAGAAAATTCCCGACAGTGAAGTATAACAAAATAATGTTCTCCTCTGGTCTTACCATGTAAACCTGTCCTAGTTTATATAATATAATTCAAACAATAGGTAGTATACGGCATAAGCTGCAATTAAGTGCCTATGCGCATATTTGTGGACCAGTGTACAATGGGGGTCCCAAAAGCGAACCTTCTCAAGTAGTACACACAGTCTTGTAATACCAACTGCTGGATGATGCGCAGAAAACAAGCCGGAAAATCATTTTCTCGTCGTATATTTAACGAATGAATGTTGCAGAAATAACCCATCAATAAAGGTGGTCGCTGCATGATCATGCAACTTCCTGGTCAAGTAACGAGGTTATAATCATATGACTAAACATTTTATCTGATCTTATCATGAAAATATGACTGATAACGGCTTGTATGAAATATATGTCGATGTGTAAGCACCTACAGTTATCCGAATAACATTTCCCGTGCCAGGATTATGTCACACTTATTCTGCCTCTACGTTTACTTCCCAAGAAAGATAAATTTACTACTATAGATTGCTTAGTTTCATATATATTTAAGCTTGGCTCCATAGTAGGTTAGTCTCAACAAATCCCTCTCCATCACCTACTTAAAAGACTCATGTTTGAATCTCATTATTCTGATCGCTTTCCCAACAAACATGTCAAACACATTTCATAAATGATTCTGTCATTATAAGTCAAAGGGAAAATTCAGAGAAGAATCACGCTTTGTTCGTCAAGCAACCCATAACTTTTAAATTAACGAATTTTCAAAGGAATGAGAGCAACATGTCTGGCAGTGTCTGGCAGTCAAGACTGCGTTTTCAAAAGACTACTGTCTCATTACTCGTCTAAGGTTTTAATGTCACGTCCTAATTTCAACGGTTGAATCTGTTAACTCATTATTCCATAAGTCAAGTTATGCCCATTTTTCCAAGTTTGATTTCAATATTCAATAAGTCAAACTATGCCATTCTTATGAGTTTAATTTGCGAGTTTAGCCATTTTTGTTTGTTTGTTTGTATGGTGTTTTTACGTTGCATGGAACCAGTGGTTATTCAGCAACGGGGAGTTTAGCCATTGATATATTCTTTTACTTATCGATACCAGGAAAGTTCATTACCCTCTAATGACCAATGAATGATATGAACTGTGTGGTTTGTTGACTGTCCTGTGTCGAAGTCACAGTGAAAATGGACCCTTCGTCGGTGGTGTGGGGGATGGGGGAGGGGTGGCGGGGGCAGAAGTTGTAATAACAGGCGCCAGAGCCAAAACTTTCATCAAGTTAAACTGGTCATCATGTTTGCTTCTAACTTTCCCTTAAGAGGGGAAAGGTGAAGAACGAACTACAAACAGTATGTAGGGATATGTGAGCAATATAGTGCTCATATAGAATATTTATATATATAGTATATTATTATATATATAATATAATATATATCTTCTATATCTATATATATAGGTAATATATATAATATATAGATATATTATATAATATATAATATATATATATAGATATATATGCTATAGATTGGATTTAGTATATAGTATATATTGTTATATATATATCTATGTATATTTATATATCTTATATTATATATCTATATTATAGATATATAGATATAGATAGATAATATATATAATATATATATAATATATATATAATATAATATATATATATATATATAATAAATAATAATTATATATATACTATAATATATATATATAATTGTTATGAAGTGCCAAGTATCTGGTTACCATTCATCAATTATTACCTCACCAAAAGCCAGACACCTGAACCCTCATAACACGTTTAAATGACTGAATACTCTAAAGGCAACAGTGATCCCTTAACACTTACCAGTATTGCAGAAAATCAGACTGTTCATCAAAACAGGTGTGAGGTAATCTTGTAAGTAATTAAATTAATCAAAGGGCATCACTCCATCAACA
Source organism: Macrobrachium nipponense (assembly GCF_015104395.2). Lineage (NCBI taxonomy): Eukaryota > Metazoa > Arthropoda > Malacostraca > Decapoda > Palaemonidae > Macrobrachium > Macrobrachium nipponense. The sequence continues at coordinate 53,837,881 of NC_087200.1, forward strand.
ACTTTCAAAGTCTAATTATTTCCCTGATCTCAGAAGTCTAAGTACTTCCCTGGTTCTAAGTCACTTCAAGTAAATTGAAGGAAAGCAAATCAATTACCACTCTATGATTCTACCTATCATCAATATAATCAAATGCAAATATACTGGTATAAATGAAAACACTTATAAAAATTCTAAATACAAAAATTTATTATTAAATTCAAAATTTATAAGTGAAATTCACAATATCAGGGAAAATTACTGTAACTTGAAAACAAAGTAAAGTATAATTAATTCTTGAATCAAATTAAGTAAAATTAAATCAAAATTAATTTATCAAAAAATTCAAGAAAATTAATTCAATTGAAATTCAAAAGTGTTAGGCAATAATTGAAAATTTGAAATTAATTCACAAGTGCTAAACAACAACAAAACTTGAAAAGAATTCTAAGTAAATGCAAATTAATCCACAAATGTTAGATTTAATTAAATGTGCAATGATTAAGCAATGAAAATAACTAAGCCAATTAAATTGTGAATGCAAATGAAAACATAAAATAAAAAGACACACTTCAATAAGAAAATGAACAAGTGCACAAACAATGGAACAATCACAAACACAAAAATACGCAATGTGTAAAAGTGTAAATCTTTTTCACTCAAAACACTGTAACCAACAGTTTTTACCAAACCTTCATAACCACCTGTTATTAGTTATTAGTTAACCAAACCATCATAACCATTAAATATTAGTTATTAGTTAATCACTGTTCCTAACAATTATTAGTTAACCACACTCTCTATCCATTATTAGTTGCAACTAATAAAAATATAACACTTTACCTTTTTGGTATACCAACTTCTTTCTTTCTCTTGCTGCAGCTTGTATATCACACTTTCACAAAAACCAGGTGCCGTTACGAAATAATGTTTGTTCAGATTCCACAAAAATACTATTTAAATACTAAATAAACTCTAAGAAATATCAACTCTGAAATTCTAAAATGTTACGAGTGACCAATTTACGTTACGTTAATATAATCTCAATGATGTCGAGTGAGAGAGAGAGAGAGAGAGGGGGAGATCTAACCACCTCGAGGTTCTATGATATAATGAAATCTTCTTCCCTTGCTAAAACTGGACAGGGTAGATGATGAGACAAAAACGTTCTTGGCACGAATGCTTCCAGTAGCTTCGAAATCTGACGCAATCTTCATAAAGAAATGTGCAATCTCCACGTGGCTTTGATCAAAGACATACGAGTACGAGTCCAGTCTATTAAAAAAAAGACGTACTCTACTCGATCGAAACGGAGGCTGAGCGACAATTAAGATTGACATGTTTTGATAACAACGCAAGACTCCATTCGATCGCTATCAAACGTGTTGACATATTAGGGAAGCAAGCGGATCTCGCAGACCCTCTAATCTTACAGTGTTGACATCAAAGTTAAACATTCATAGCTTCGAACGGACAAAGAGAATCTCTCTTTTTACGTTCTACGTTGATATATATATTCTTTACATTATGTTATGCGAAATCTGAACACACATTTAAAACATCCTATTCTAAACTATCTAGGAATCTGAAAAAATGTTACACACTTCTACATGACATTTCAAAGAGGGGAAATATGCATTTTGAAAGTAGCAATATATAATATATATATATATATATATATATATATATATATATATATATATATATATATATATAGCCCTATAATATATATATATATATATATATATATATGTTGAGCTACAATGTCCTTTAATATCTAATTCGCTCTACCTCGGAATTAATTAATATTTTTCATATATGCTTAACCGAAGGGGAATTTTTTTCTCGATAATAGCTTTACCTGTACTTGGGCGCGAACGCAGGTACATTAAAATCCAGGCACGTCAGGGAAGCTATACCACCCCCCCCCCCTTCGGTGAAGCATATATGAAAATATATTAATTCCGAGGTAGAGCAAATTAGATATTAAAGGACATTGTAGCTCGATATATGTATATGAATCACGGTAATGTGATATGACTTATGTAAATGCTACGTGTTGTCAAAAGCGCTACTTACACTACCGGAGTTGAGGCGGGTTGATGTTGTCTCCAACCCAACGAATACTTCAGCGCGAGAAAGTATTTGAGGTGAGAGACGGCATAAACCTATAAGCCTCTCGCGGTGGTGGGGTGGTATAGCTTCCCTGACGTGCTTGGATTTTAATGTACCTGCGTTCGCGCCCAAGTACAGGTAAATCTATTATCGAGAAAAAATTCCCCTTCGGTTAAGCATATATGAAAATATATTAATTCCGAGGTAGAGTGAATTAGATATTAAAGGACATTGTAGCTCGATATATGTATATGAATCACGGTTATGTGATATGACTTATGTAAATGCTACGTGTTGTCAAAAGCGCTACTTACACTACCGGAGTCGAGGCGGGTTGATGTTGTCTCCAAACCAACGAATACTTCAGTGCGAGAAAATATTTGAGGTGAGAGACGGCATAAACATTTAAGTCTCTCGCGGTGGGGGGGTGGTATAGCTTCCCTGACGTGCCTGGATTTTAATGTACCTGCGTTCGCGCCCAAGTACAGGTAAATCTATTATCGAGAAAAAATTCCCCCTCGGTTAAGCATATATGAAAATATATTAATTCCGAGGTAGAGCGAATTAGATATTAAAGGACATTGTAGCTCGATATATGTAATAGAATCACGGTAATGTGATATGACTTTTATATATCTTATATTATATCATATGATATAGAAATATATATATATATAATGTATGTATGTATGTATATATTATCTATAATATATTAGTTACAATATCTATATATATATATAGATTTACATAATATATATATATATATATATATATATATATATATATATATATATATATATATATTATATATATATATATATATATATTATTGCATGCTTAAAAAATCAGAGTAGATATACGTGACTTGATTAGATAAGCGAATACCACAGGAAAATTATAGTCAGAAATCTAAGCTCTTTCATCTTTACTAAGACATTGTCAAGGAACGAATGAAATACAGTTGGAGAGAAAGCTATCAGGTAAACAACAAGATCAAGAATACCAGATGTTTATTGTCAAAAAGGTAAAATTTAAAGAGATAATCCAGGATTATCAGATATCACATGGTCACAAACTTAAACATAGATTTAACCCTAACAGAAACTACAAAGTATCCGTATAGTCCAAAACATGTAAAAACTGAATATATCATTTTTGTTGCTTATATTTATCTACAACTTTTTTCATAGTGAAGGCATCAAGTTTAAATAAACCAAGACTTAAATTTAGAGTATTTCCATTATTTGACTTGATGAAACAAGATTCAATTATATTCCTTTTAACTAAGTCATTACATGGGATTCAGGCTCTTGCTTGACTCCAGGTAATAAGATAATCTAAGTCTCTCATATGTAAGAATAATGCATTCGATATTTGCCCAGTTCTCACAGAACATTGGTGCTGTTTGAGACGTTGTGAAAGAGATTTACCGGTTTGTCCGTAATAGACTTGATCACACTTTTTGCAAGGAATTTCATATATGCAGTTTGGAAGATCTTTAGAAGAATTTTTTTATTACTAAACTCCTGACATTAATATTACTGAAAACGACATTTATGTTAAAAAGCTTTAAAATTCTAGGAATTTCTAAAAAAAAAAAAAAAAAAAAAAAAAAAAAAAAAAAAACATAAAAAAAATAAAAAAAAAAAACTTTCATCATAGGGTAATTTTAGAATGTTATGCGTATTAAATTCAAGTTTGGCATTAGTTGAATGAAATGTTTTTCTAGTTCTTTTCCATACCACATCTACAAAAGTCCTTGGGTATTAAAGTTTCAATGTAATATCATAAAGTTTTTAATCTCAACGTCAATAAACTGCAGGCTACAGACACGTAAAGCCCTTAGGAACATCCCAGAAAAAACAGAGAATTTAACTTTTTGATGGTGATTGGAGTAGTAATGAACAAAAGAGGCAATGTTAGTTGATTTCCGAAAGACTGAAAAAGCGAAATTTCTATCATTTCTATGGACAGTTACATAAAGAAAATTCAAATTACAATTTCTTTCTTCCTCTTCAGTAAATTTTATAGAAGGGACTAAAATATTGACATTATTAAGGAATTCC
>NC_087200.1:53847040-53852040 GCF_015104395.2 Macrobrachium nipponense
AATTACTTACAAGATTACCTCACACCTGTTTTGGTGAAATTAGTCTAATTTTCTGCAATACTGGTAAGTTGTTTAAGGGATCACTGTTGCCTTTAGAGTATTCAGTCGTTTAGTACCTGTGATGAAGGTTCAGGTGTCAGGTGTCAAGTATTAATGGTGCCCAGAGACCTGGGGAAACAGATTTCCTTATCACTCTAGTATATACTGGTGGTATTAGGGATATATTTTGTTAGGTGAGTGACCATATAGTTTTTGTCTTGCATTTATTCTGTTGAATAGTAAGTTGATAACTTAGAGAAAATGGCTCAGTTCAAGGTTCAGGAATTTTTAGCAGCCCATTCCATCCAAGTGTTATCTGAAACCACTCTGATCAAGGCACAGTGGAGTGCTTTAACAGTGGCATGTGGTGATTATGTCTCTACTAGTATGATAAAGGCACAAATAAGATTAAATAAGAGAAAATTAATAAATAAATTGAATAAAAATAAATAAAAATAAATAAATAAAAATAAATAAATATTAATAAATAAATAACTAAAAATAAATAATAAACAAAAATAAATAATTAATAAAGATGTATTGCTATGGAATCATTGATAGACTCTGGTAGAATAACTGATGAAGATGTGTAAGAATTATCTCAAGAGTTGTTGAATGTAGCACGTGCTGATCTTACGAATAAGCAAGCATTGAAGCAGAAGAGAATTTGATTAAGCTGAAAATACAAGCTGATAGACAAAGAGAAGACAGAGAGAAAAGAGAAAGAAGAGAAAGAGAAGAAGAAAACGCAGCAGAGGAGAAAATAGGATAAAAGAGGAAAGAGAAATTGCAAGACATGAAAGGAAGATGGAATTGATAAGAGCTAGATCCACAATACCTGTGACACCGTCTAACCCTAACCAAGGTAATCAAGACCATGTAATTGATGTAGTAAGAGTACAGAAGTTAATCCCTAAGTTTACTGAAGAAGCTCCAGATGAGTATTTTTATCACTTTGAGGAAGTGGCTTCAGGTATGGGATGGCCAGAAGATAAATGGTCAGTTTTGCTACAAAGTGTCTTAATTGGTAAAGGGAGAAGTGCTCATCTAGCCTTAACAGCTGATCAGTGTAAAGACTACAAGGTACTTAAACACAGTGTGCTACAAGTTTACTAGATGACCCCAGAGTACTACAATGAAAGATTCAGAAGTTTAAGAAAAGATGAGAAGGGAACCTTCTTGGATTGTGCGTACAAAGTGAGAAGGTGTTTTAAACGTTGGTTAAAAGCTGCTAAAGTTAAAACTTTTGATGAGTTAGAAGAATTACTTGCTCTTGAACAGTATCTTAAGGAAATTTCTGAACATATAAGAGCCTATTTGAGAGAGAGAGAGAGGTTAAGAAACTTGACAAAGCTGCTACGCTGTGTGAAGATTACAATATAATTAGTAGCAAACACAATTACAATGTCAAGTACCAGAATCAACAACGCCTAGGTTTTAAGTCTCCTCCAAATATCAGTAACAAATTTAATGGGAAACCTACAAGTGATACTACCAAGAGTACACGAGGTAATTCACCTCAGCAAGCTAATGTGAAATCTTCATCCAGTTTTTCAAGACAGTTACAGAAACCTAATGTTGTCTGTTTCAAGTGTGGAAGAGTAGGACACTTCAGTCAAGAGTGTTACCGGAATCAACAGCTGCCAAAGCCAGTTGGTCAAGTAGTGAAAGGTGACCAGGTGAAACAAACTACGAAGAGCAGTGTGGGAAAGAATGAAACTCCAGAGAAGACTGAACCTAAACAAGCTGAATGTTTAGCAACCAGAGGAAATGTAACCTCAAGCAGTGAGTGGCTTAGCAGTGTGGAGGCTTTTAAGCCATATATCTATGAGGGTATGCTGTCAACTCAAGGAGGAAGTGTGCAGGTACCAGTCAAGATATTACGTGATACAGGGAGTAACCATAGTGTGGTAGTCCGTGGTCATTACCTTCAGTTGGAGAAGTCTCACAGGAGATTCAGTTTTTTTGAAGGGTATAGGAGGAGAGGAAGTAACTCCTATATGCCGCTTACACCTGTCGTGTGAATTGGTGACAGGGAATGTTGATTTTGCTGTAAAGAACTCACTGGCTGTGGAAGGTGTACATATTCTGTTGGGGAGTGAACTTGGTGGTGACAGACAAACCGTTGAGGATTAGTCCTATGGTAGAGTAGGAGAAGAATAACCCCCACCTGTTTCCTAGTTGTGTAACTACCAGAAGTATGAAGAGGACTATGACTGCAAGTGAAGAAATTGAGGATTTACCCACCCAAGAAGGATCAAGTGAAGGATCACTGTGCTTAAAAGAATTGTTCCAGGGAAATGATGTTTCCCCTAGTGCTGACCAAGAAGAGATTTCCCAAGAAGATGAAGACGACGATGACAAAGAAGAAGAACCTGTTATTCCTGAAGAGACTCCGAGCAGTCAAAGTGTTCCTGAAAACAGTAGTGAAACTACAGTAGCTGAGTTAACAGATATTGAGAATTCAACCCTTGAAGTTGGTCAAGTGGCAAGAGAAAAGCTTATGGACTTGCAGAAGAAGGATGCATCGTTAGCTGATTTGTTCTTCAGAGTTGTTGATCGAAAAGAAATGCAACAAACTCCTACCTGTTATCTGAAGGAAGGTTTGCTGATGAGGAAGTATATAGACCTACAGATATACCTGGAGATGCTGTATGGAGCGAATTTTCATCAAATTTTTATTCCATATCTATTGAGGAAGCAAGTGGTAGCAGTAGCTCATGAGTCTGGGCATATGGGAATCAGAAAGACTGTGGAGAAGATCATGAAATATTTTTTCTGGCCTGGACTTCACAAAGATGTTAGCAGGTTCTGTTGTGAGTGCCATATCTGCCAGATAGCTGGAAAACCGAATGAAGCCATCCAGAAAGCCCCCCTACAACTTATAGAAGTTAGAGGAAAACCCTTTAGCAAAGTGATTATAGACATGGTTGGACTGCTACCGAAGACAAAGAGAGGAAATGAGTATTTGTTGACTTTAATGTGTCCTGTGACATGATATCCAGAGGTAGATATGTTAGAAACATATCTGCCAAGATAGGTGCTGAAAAACTTGTGGAGTTTTTCTCAAAGTTTGGTATACCAGAAATAGTACAAAGTGATAGAGGAACAAACTACTTCAAAGTTATTCCAGGATGTGATGAATTTGTTAGGAGTGAAACAACAGTTATCCACTGCTTATCATCCAGACTCAAGGTTCCTTAGAGAAGTTCCACAAGACATTGAAAAGTATGCTGACAAAGTATTGTTCTGAGTCAGGAAGAGAATGGGATGTTGGTTTACCATTAATGTTGTTTGAAGTTAGGAGTGCTTATCAAGAAATTATGGGATGTTCACCTAATGAAATGATATTTGGTAGAGAAGTGAGAGGACCACTGAAGATTCTTGGAGAAAATTGGGAAGGAAACTAAGAAGGAATCCAAGGAGAGTATGTGAAGAACTTAAGGAAGAGGTTGAAAGAGATTAGAAAATCTTTTTAGAAAATTTGAAAGTGAGTCAAGAGAAAATGAAAAGGAGATATGATGCTAAGACTAAGCTAAGAAGTTTTAGTGCTGGTCAACAAGTGTTAGTGTTCTTACCTGTCAAGAGATTTCCCCTCACTAATAAATTTCAAGGTCCTTACAAGATAATTCAGAAGCTAAGTGATAGAACTTATGTGATTGAAACACCAGAAAGAAGACGACAAAGGAAGATACATGTGAACCTCTTGAAACCTTATTTCTCAGAAACTAAAACTGAAACTGTGTCAATAACACAAACAACTCCATCTACAGAAGACGATGATGGCTACGAATTGGGAGCTGAAAGCAAGATGAATAATTCTTCAATTTTGCAAAATTTGGAGGATAAACAGAAACATCTGAGTGTTGAACAAGGTGAAGACTTAAGTGAAGTGATTAGAAGTTTGCCAGGAATATTTGAAGATGGACCTAGGCGTACTGATCTGACCAAGCATGAGATCAAGATTCAAGAAGATGGAAAACCATGCAAGCAAAGAGCCTATCACTTATCACCGTATCATTGAGATGATTTGAAGAAAGAAGTTGAGTATTTGCTGCAACATGGATTAGCAGAACCCAGTTCAAGTCACTTCAGTTCTCCATGAGTGTTAGTGAAGAAACCAGATGGTTCATTTAGGATGTGTACTGATTATAGGAAACTGAATTCCATCAGTGTGACCAACCTTCCAACGAGTGATGGATCAACTGCTAGGATCGATAGAAGGAGTAGGTGTATATCTGGATGACATAGTGATCTACTCTACAACATGGGAAGAATATCTGAAGATTCTGAGGAAAGTTTTCAAGAAACTACAAGAAGCAGGACTAACAGCCAACCTAGAGAAGAGTGAGTTTGGAATGGCAACTTTTCAGTATCTTGGGTTTGAAGTTGGGAAAGGCTTTCTTGCTCCAGTAAATGCTAACGTAGAAGGTATCCGTAAGGCTACCCCACTTACTACCAGGAAACAGCTACAGAGATTTTTAGGTATGGCTGGATTCTATCGTCGTTTCTGCCCAAAAATTCTCAGCTGTAGTAGCACTCTTGACAGACTTAACTAGTCCCAAAGAATCCTTTGAGAAGGTAAAAGCCATTTTAACTTCAAGACTAGTACTTCAAGCTCCAGACTTCAACAAGAAATGTGTGATACAAGTTTATGCTTCTGACTGTGCCATTGGAGCTGTTCTACTTCAAGAAGATGACAATAATATCTACCATCCTGTGTGCTTCATGTCTTCAAAATTGAAAAAAACATCAGAAAGTATACTCAACAATTGAGAAGGAAACTTTAGCCTTAATCACAGCATTGCAAAAGTTTGAAGTGTATGTGAACAGACCTAGGAATGAAGAAATTTTAGTGTTGTCTGATTACAAACCACTATAATTTATCCAGCAAATGAAAAATCATAATCAAAGACTGACCAGGTGGTCTTTGTGCTTGCAGCAGTATAACTTAAGAGTAC